>NC_049216.1:7117803-7145303 GCF_013347855.1 Anguilla anguilla
GTCATTGTCAAATTTGCCACATAAGCTAATAATATTTTTTAAATCCCTGAGCGATTTCTGTTTTAATGTATTCACGTTAAGCAAACTAGCTTTTTACGTCTCGTTTTTGACTTTTCGTTCAAATGAAACGCTTTTTCTATGAATCTCGCAATGTTGCCAACGACCGCGTAAATATTATGATCAACAAACAACGCAAATTGTCAGACGCTAAAAGACGATTGGCTCAAAGAAACAGGAGCAGTTATTTTTGTTTTGGTTCACGTCTGGGTCATCGCTTGTTGTAATCTTAGAAAAGGCCTTGGAATATCTGTGTTTATTGAAGTGTATTTGTTCCCCTGCATTGAGGCTCATTTTCTTGCGTAAAAAACTCAGAATCCTTCGTTAACGGACCAGTGTAAACTCGAATAAACAATTTTTTTTAGAGGGTGAGTTTGCGAGAAGGAGAATGGAGAGGACGGGTGAAAAGACAGTCATCATCTGGCCATTAAAATAGTATATTTCACATTACTAACAAGATGTGGTACGACATTTGACATTTGATCACATGATCACAATTTAACGTACCACCTCCGCCTCGTTTTGAGCCGGGAAAACTCTGCCAAACCGTGACACATTACCCAAGGACAGATTACCAAACGTAGACCAGGATTCTGGTGCTTTCCTTGACATATTTGTACACACACACACACACACACCTCCTCGCACACACACACTCATACAAACACACACACATACACTCACATACCTGCACACACACACACACACGTTTATACACATATACACAGACACTCAAAAGCACAAAACCACACATTTGCTTACGCATGCGCACACACACACACCCACACATTATCCACACACACACACACACACACACACGCGTACATTCACACACATGTACAAACATGTACGCGCCCGTTGATACACAGACAGACACGCACAATGCACCGTGCACAGGGATTTCCCAGCAGGGATTTTTTTTTAAAATTTTGAATCTGAATTTCTTCTCTAACTCCGCTCTCATCCCCTGCTCCTCTCTCACCTCCCCCCAACCCCCCACCCCTTCCCCTCTGTCCCTCCCCCCCGCCCCCATCTCCCCTCCCCCCTCCCCCCTCCTCCCCTCCTCCCTCCAGCCATTCAGGAGAGGAGAGGTCACTCTCTCAAACAAAAAAGTGCATTAGTGCTGAGAGAGGAACATGGCAGCTCCTCGTGTGTTGTCAGGGCAGATTAGTGTGACGCGACTCAATCAGACGTGCGCCTCGGCAGACGGGACCCCCCCGGGGGGGGGGGGATTTCAGACGCTCCGGGTCGCTCCGCGCGGGGCCCCCCCGCACCCCGGACCCCGGACCCCGGGCCCCGAATCCCAGTCCCTCAGCGCCAGAGAATCGGGATTTTAATGACGTCCGTCCGCACGGCGCCATATTGCCCGAGTCCGGCCGTAGCAAGGCCGAGAGTGTTAAACGAGTGGCGGGAATCGCGCCCGGCGCGAGGGCGTGTGCTGTTTAAGATCACCGCGTGTCGCATACCCCCCCCCCCCCCCCCCCCCGCCCCCGCCACCATCACCATCGCACATACAGGGCATTTTATGCAGAAGGGATATTTTCAGCTGAAGATTCCTCTGTCTCACAACGCTTTTTGTTTTTCTGGTCTCCCGTGAGAAAAGGGTGAGGGTGTGCGTGGGTAAGTGTGTGTGTGTGTGTGTTTGTGTGGGTGTGCATGGGTAAGTGTGTGTGTGTGTGTTTGTTTGTTTGTTTGTGTGGATGTGTGTGGGTAAGTGTGTGTGTTTGTGTGGTGTGTGGTTGCGTGTGTTTGTGTTGGTGTGTGGGAATGTGTGTGTGTGTGTGTGTGTGTGTGTATGTGTATGTGTGGGCTCCAGAATATATAAATATAAATGAGTAAATATCTGTATATTGCGTATCCGAATGCATCAAACTTGTATCAGTAGTCCTGTCTCGTCCAGCAATCTGTATCCTAAATTAAACATTTCACTGTATCATTCCGGTCCATTTTTTTCTCACACATTTTTGATATGTAATTAAAGATGACTCACACAGTAAGCCATGTTTACCTCTGTCAGCTGGGAACAGCTGAGGTGGTGAGGAAGATGATGCAAGGAAGGAAATGAGATGTTTGTTCATTTTTAATGAAACCCCCCTAAAAATCTTCATTTTTAATGAAAGCCCTTCAGTGCAATTATTTTTATTTTCTTTACACACGTAAAAATGCATAAATACAGAATGTACGCATACTTTTTTGACGTCTGCATGCATGAATATGCACTTGAACAAAGTAACACACGTGCATTATTATCTACAGCTATGTGTATGTGTGTGCATTTCTGTTTGTCTGTGTAATGCTGCAACAGAAATGTTCGAAAAGCAGTCGAGAGTCTAATGCTCGATCCTGTGAACACTTACACTCGCTTCCTGTGAAGACTCGCATCAGCATCACTGCTTCACTTCGCTGCTACTCAGCATTTGAGTTCCTCATGAATCCCCTTTTACTCTCTGATTTTTTGCCTTGTGCACTCGCGTCCTTAACACCGTCCTTACATTTCGTTTGTTAGCCTCGTTAAGTGGCCCCTGGGCACTGAGGCCGTGCTAATAAAAAGAATATGTGTCGTTATTTTTATTATACGCACTGTAGAACCACTGGGCTACGGAATAGCTGGTCACTCAAACGGGGTCTGAATTCGGAAGTAGCATAAGCTATGCGTTTTAAATGCGTTCCACTGTCCGATACTTAGATTCTTTTTGATATTAGGTGCTGGCTACGCAGGGGAACACCTTCATGAGGACCCTGCTCTTCGCGTCATGTTTGTTCGTCGTACACTAGCACAGGCTTGGCTTAACTAGACGTTGATAGCTAGCTAGCTTGTTAGCTGCGTCACAGCCGCAGGATGTGTACCTAATAGCCCTGTGTTGTAAATCAAAAACAATGACTGCAAGGTATACTGTAGCCTACTTGCTTATATGGAAACATCCCCTCCCTCTCTTTCTCCCCTGCCTGTCTCTTTCTTTCCCTCTCTTTCTTCCTCCTTCCCTACTTCCCTCCCTCTCTTCCTCCCCGTTCCCCACCCTCTCTCTCTCCCTCCCTCTCTATCGCTCTCTAACTCCCTCTCTCTCTTCCTCCCTCCTTCTTTCTCCATATCTTCCTCCCTCCCTCTCTCTCTCTCTCTTTCTCTCTCCCCTCCTCTCCTCTGTCCTCTCTGCTCTCTCCCTCTGTTTTGGTTAATAAAGTAAAGCGTGCTCAGCTGCACCGCGGGCGGCGTGGGGGAGGGGGGTGAGGGGGGGATGACAGCCGCGTTCGCTTACTGTAAACACCGGTGGAGTGAGAGGGGGGAGAAACCCCCCCCCCCCCCCATCCCACAAGCAGTCTGACGGACACCGGGATCCCCTTTCACACCCCGACTCCCAGGCTCCCCCTCACAACCCCACCCAACCCAACCACCCAACCCAACCCAACGCGATTAGTCGCTCCTTCCGACAAGAATTGTTGTTTATCTTGTTCTGCTTCATTACTTGGGCATAATCACAACATTTGCTTCGCTGCTTCAAGTGTTCAGCTCACAAAAGGGTTGCGAGAGGAAGGGATGGTTTGGGGTGTGTGTGCAGGGAAGGCGGGGGGGGGGGGGGGGGCGGGGGGGTTTCATTGCGTACACCCCCCCCCCCCCCCCCCCCCCACCAAAAGTCAAGTTTACTGGTCTCGTCCTTCCAGTGGCGCTCACACTCGCTCGACTCCTAATTCCTAATTTCCTTTGTTGTCCCGCGAAGGCCTTCTTCACGTGAAACAGACGCCCCACCTGAACTGCCTGGTGTGCGAAGTGCCCGACCAAAAGGACCTGGCCTTCAAGCTGAAGAGGAAGCAGTTCACCATCGAGGTGAGGCGCTCCGACGACACGCCGCGCGCCGTGCGCCGCACGCCCCCGGGCCGAGAGGCTCCCGAAACGAACGCCGCGTCAAGATGCGTTCGCCCCGCCGAAAATAAAACGCGCAGCACGCAAAAAGGGGTCCGCCGTCCCGCGGGTCCGCCTCGGGGAACCGCAGGGGCCGAGCGGCGATTCGCCCATTCTCGTTCGCGTCTCCGTTCCGAGAGTGCGGAGTGTCCCGATCCGGCTGACTGTAGCGAGGGCGCTCAGCGCTAATGGTCGGATTTTGCGTCTGTTTAACTCGGCTGCCAATCCGTTCGGGCCATTTCAACCTTCGGGCACTAATTAGAACCTGGGAGATATCGACTGGCCGTTGACACGGTAACGCTTCTCACGCTGGAACTTTGAAACTTGGGCGACGCTCGCGTGCAAAAAAAATACCTTTCCAACAGAAAGAAAGCGACCGAAATTCGGCAGTTACCTTCTCAGTCAAGCTGGGTTTGATTTCAGTGGTTAAAACTGAAACGTGGGGCGTATTGGCCGAATTAAAGAAACGGAAAGCCTGAAAGCTCCTCGGTCCTCTGCAAAAAAAGCATTCTGGTCCTGCGGAGGTTTTTTTTGTCAACGCAGGACAGCCATTGTGCTTTTTTTTCTTCTTCTTCTTCTTCTCCTCCTCCTTTCGTCTCCGCGTAGGTAAGCCTTCTTTTATCGTAGCATTAAAGTCTTAAATCGCCATTTAAGCTCGTGTGGGTGGCCTTCGATAATTTAAGGAGGGAGACGCGTCTTTTGTTTACGCCTCGAGGAATGCCGCCGCCTCTTCACCGGATCCTGTTCTCCGGCCCGCCGGTGAGTCGCCCCGGCGGCCCTCCGCGATTGGCTCGGCTCGGGGGGTCCGTTCCGTGAGACGAGCGGGTTTCTTTGACGCCGCCTCTTTGAGTTTCGCTCGGTCTCTCTCTTGGAGCGCGAGCGATTTGCTGCGGGTTCGTCCGACGTGAGAATACCCGGCCGGCAAATTAGCATGCTAACCCCCCACCACCCCCGTCCCCCCCCCCCGTCCCCCCCCCGTCCCCCCGTCCCCCCGTCCCTCACGCACCGGCGCTCAATCCGGTCTGGCACCGCTTTGGTGTTTGGGACGTCACCCTCAAGTGACCACGCGGCCCCCTCCCTGACCCGCTGGCCTCTTTAGACCAGCGCTGATTAAGCAACTTAGTGTCCCCCTCCGCTCTCTCTTCACAGCCCCCCCACCCTCCCCATCCACCCAGCAGTGCTCACACCGACTAATGCTGTACTCACACACACACTAAAACACACACACACACACACACGCATATACACTCACACACACACACACTAATGCTGTACTCACACACACACACACTCACACACACTAAAACACACACTCTCACACACACTCACACTAAAACACACACACACACGCATATACACTCACACACACACTAAAACACACACACACACACACACGCATATACACTCACACACACACACACTAATGCTGTACTCACACACACACACACTCACACACACTAAAACACACACTCTCACACACACTCACACTAAAACACACACACACACGCATATACACTCACACACACACACTAAAACACATACACACACACACACTAATGCTGTACTCACACACACACTAAAACACATACACACACACACACACACACACACTAAAACACACACACACACGCATATACACTCACACACACACACTAAAACACATACACACACACACTAATGCTGTACTCACACACACACTAAAACACATACACACACACACACGCATATACACTCACACACACACACACACTAACACAAACACTAAACTAACACACACACACACACAAAAACATAGATACACACACGCACGCACATACACACACACACACTGAATCTACATTAATACACACACTATCACTACACTAACATGCACATACACACACTGACACTACACTAACACAGACACACTCTCGCATGCACATACACACACACAGACACACACACTGCACTAACACTAACGCACACACACTGACATACACACACACACTACACTAACACACACACACACACAGACACACACACTACACTAACACTAACGCACACATACACACACACAGACACACACACTGCACTAACACTAACGCACACACACTGACATACACACACACACTACACTAACACACACACACACACACACAGACACACACACTACACTAACGCACACACACTGAGACACACACTAACACTACACTAACACACACACAAACACACACACACACACACCGACACACACACTAACACTACACTAACACAGACACACACACACACGCACATACACACACACACGCACACACACTACACTAACACACACACACACACAGACACACACACACACACTACACTAACACACACTCTTACTCACACTTGCCCTCTTCCCTGGAGCAGTAAATCAGCGAGGACCCTGTTCAGTGACTAATGGAGGCCCCTTTCCTCCCAGTTAACGGTGCCGTATTGGCCCTCATTACCTCATCACCAGCAGGGCCGTTAACGGTTCGGCCGCAAGCCCGTTGTCAGCGGCGGGTCATCGTCCGCGCGGGGACCTCCCTCCCGGTTCCCCTCTCTCCCGGACCCCCCCCCCCCCCCCCCCCCGCCCCTCTCTTCTCCCCTCCCCCGCCCAGCTCTCGCCCCCCTAATGGCCACTTAACGGCGGATTTATAAGGTCAGTAAAAACCAAGGCGCTTGTTCACAACGGCCTTTTAATTACCGCCTCCGCAGGCCGGGCGAAGCGCTCGAGCCGTTCGTCGCGGGTCTTTAAGACCACCTTACGGGAGTTTCGTGCCTGCTTTCGTCTCCGTTTGGCTTCTGTTGTAGTTTTTTTTTTGTGTTCCGTTTTCTCCATTTGTAGTCTTATGCCCGCTGTCACGGGGGTATTTTTAATTGTTCTAAATCACACGGTGCGTTTTAAACACCAGGCACGATGAGCTTTGTTTCTGCACTCGGCGAGTCAGTGATGCTGCGGGCCAGGGGTGGGGTTTTGACACGCGGTACTTCTCTTCTCTTTCTCTCCTGTGATAAACCGTAAGGACCGACGTGCTTGTTTTGCCCCCTCTCTGCGGGGACGGAAACGATCGGGTGGCACGTTGCGAGCTTCCTGTAGCCTCTCGGGTTGAACATGGGGCAGGACCGAGTGCGGAATCAAGCCGAAAGAAAACAACTTCACTTTGAATGTTCTCGCGTATTTTACGTAAGCACAGTTACTGATTGCTCTAAGGATTTGGACTTTGGATATTTTCTGCACCGCGTTGAAATTTTTTCCATAAAAAGTCAAAGAGGGGCTGAAAAAAAAAAAACCCACAGGGAAGGCTCCTATGCTTTCCCAGCCAGTGGAATTCAGCGAGCGCCTCATTGGTCACGGGGAATCCCGCCCCTTCCACTCAGACTCAGAAATGACATCACAGGAAATGATTTGCCTAAGGCTCCATTTGCTCCACTAATGCAGCTAGCAGACTAGCTGCTAGGCTAGCACCTCTGTGCTTCTCCTCTGGAGACCACAGATCATTCCCGGTTACTCGGGTGATCATTCCACAGGAGGGCTCGTTGGGTACCATGAGTCCTCTTTAGCGTCTTCGAGATTATTATGGGCTGTTATTTGGGCTCCATGATTTACTCGTTGCAGTCAATGCACTTTTTCACCAGCTGCATGAGAGGTTTTGTGTGCTTCGTTGTTTGTACTTGATTTTATTTTTATATTTTAACTGGGTTATTCAGGAAAATTGAGAAAGCAAATATCTTAATTGCCATAGTAATGGCTGTAAGACTTTTCTCAGGTGAAATTACTTTCTGTAAAACATTTTCCAGGTTAAATGGTTGCGTCCTCTTAACTTCCAGTAGAACATTTTCCAGGTTAAAGGTTTACTTCCTCTAAACTTCCTGTTACTTCCAGTAAAACATTTTCCAGGTTAAGTGCTCACTTCCTGTTGCTTCATATGAAGGATTTTCCAGGTTAAATGCTTGCTTCCTCTAGACTTCCTGTAAAACAATTTCCAGGTTACTCACTCCCTGTTGCTTCCTGTCGAACATTTTCCGGGTTAAATGTTTACTTCCCGCAAACTTACGGTAATTTCCTGTAAAATTGTCAAACTTTTTTATTCTCGAGATGAAGGAAATGTGCCCTTGGCCAGAGGGTACTCTGCAACAACTCAGAGGAGCTTCAACAGTCCCACGGTGTGCTCTTCATTTTTACAGATGAATTGGCTGCTGCGGCGGTTTATTTATTTTTTATTTTCCTACGGTTGTTTTTTTTTTTTTTTTACCCCCTCAAAAAAGCCATCTCTCATGTAGTGCAAAATGCCATTGTTATGCTAATGAGATTTAGTAGGCAGTAGACAGTAGGAACATGAGCACTTGGGAATTTGTTGTCGTGTGGACGCACGTTATTAAGGGACCCGTGTTCCATTGCGCGTCGGCACTGGGAGGTTTCTGAATCTAAATGGGGTTTCCGCCTCGCCGGGCAGACATTTTAAAACTCTTGGCATGCGCTTCATATACACAAACGTCTCAGACATACGTCTCAGACACCAAGCAACGCTTTCTGTCTTCTGTCTTCTCAAACCAAGGCCCCTTCTTACCCCGAGAAGGGCTGCCTTTAAACATAGCAAATAAATAATAAAAAAGACCACCTAAATCCCTTTAAAAAAAAAAAAAAAACTTAGGCAACCTAATTAGACGAAGATAAAAAGGACCCCATTTGACTAAATTATTGTCCTGAATCTGCGCCGAAAGGGCATAATCCGCAATTGGGCCAATTAGGGAGGGCTGTAGCTGGCCGTCCTGAGACGGGCGCTCTGATCAGACCTGACACCGGCCCGGTTCCCACCGCCGCAGTGCCAGGTATGGCCGCCGGACTTCAAAGGGCCGGAGGCATAAGCTGGCTGGGCTTCGGAGGCCAACTTTGGCCCGGCCAGCTAATCTCCCCGCTAAAACCACAGCCGCCGCCCCCCCCCTCCCCCCACCCCCCTTCGCACAAAAACCAGCTCACGCCACGCAAGTCATGTGGTGTCCGGGTTTTCGGGTTGAGTCACGCCGACCGCCTCTCTTTTCCTGAGCGCTGACCGAAGGACGACCGCGCGGCCAGATGCGCGGTTAAAAAGATCGGCGATGAGCAAGCCGCCCAATCATTCCTGATTTTCTGTTGCCTTTATGTCCATTATCCCCCACTTCCTTGATGCCTTTGTTGGCAGAAGGGTTGTGCTGATGTTACTGGGAATGTTATGCTACAGTTACTGAAAGTGTTACGCTCCTTTTACTGGGAACGTTATGCTACAGTTACTGGAAGTGTTATGCTCCTTTTACTGGGAATGTTATGCTACAGTTACTGGAAGTGTTGTGCTCCTTTTACTGGGAATGTTATGCCACAGTTACTGGAAGTGTTGTGCTCCTTTTACTGGGAATGTTATGCTACAGTTACTGGAAGCGTTATGCTCGTTTTACTGGAAACGTTATGCTACAGTTACTGGAAGTGTTATGCTCCTTTTACTGGAAATGTTATGCTACAGTTACTGGAAGTGTTATGCTCCTTTTACTGGAAATGTTATGCCACAGTTACAGGAAGTGTTACACTCCTTTTACTGGAAATGTTATGCTACAGTTACTGGAAGTGTTATGCTCCTTTTACTGGGAATGTTATGCTACAGTTACTGGAAGTGTTGTGCTCCTATTACTGGAAATGTTATGCCACAGTTACAGGAAGTGTTATGCTCCTTTTACTGGGAATGTTATGCTACAGTTACTGGAAATGTTGTGCTCATTTTACTGGGAATGTTATGCCACAGTTACAGGAAATGTCATGCTAATGTTACGCTTATGTTACTTGAAATGTAATGCTACAATTACTGGAAATCTTATGCTACAGTTACATTACATTAGCAGAACACGTTGTGCTACATGTTCTGCTAACGTTAACGGAAATGTTGCGCTAATGTTATCAGTGCTAATGTTTATATACAGCGCACTGTTTAAACTGCACCTGCTGTTCTCAAGCCTGCAGGGCTTCCCGCCCCCCCCTCAGGGAACCTACAGGCGTGGGGGTGGTTGGGGGTGGGTGGGTGGTGGAGGGGGGGTGTTAGCGTGCACGAGGACTGCTGTAGAGTCATGAGGGAACCCCCTGGCGTGCAGTGAGCGGGCCCCTGGATGCCAGCCGGGCTGTCGGTACGAGCGAGCCGAAGCGCCTGAGCCCCAGTCACAGGCCCTTTCTCTAGCTGGCAGTGAGTGCGTGTGTGAGTGCCCACAAATGTGTGTGTGTGTGTGTGTGTGTGTGTGCCCACAAATGTGTGTGTGTGTGTGTGCGTTATAGAGAATATGTGTTATAGAGTATTTTCTCTGGAATCAAACACCTGTTTTTTAAAATTTGTTATTCGTCCCAGGTTATAAGAGCACGAGTGTGTAAATGACTGTGTAAGGACATGATGGTCTAACATTTCATAGTGAAAAACTTTTCTCTCTTTCGGCTGTTCCCGTTAGGGGTCGCCACAGCGGATTCTCCGAACCACATATTTGGTTTGGCATATTTGGTCGGATGCCCTTCCTGACGCAACCTTCCCATTTAGGGCTTGGGCCCGGCACTGCGAATGCACTGGCTTGCGCATCCCCAGTGGCTGGGCTGGAGCACTGGCCGGGAAACGAACCCGGGCCTCCAACGTGGCAGGCGAGAGCTCTACCACTGAGCCACCAATGCTTCATAGCGAAGAACTGTGTTTTTTCTTTGTGGCGCCTATTAGTCAATTTCCCAAATTGCTGTGTTGCCTAATTTAAGGTCTTCCCCAGTGTTTTCTGGGGGTTCCTTGTCACTTCAGCTCTTTGTGGCACAGGAATTTCCGAAGAACTACACGTCCAAAAAAAATGAAAGCAGAATAGCTACACTGGCACTGTTGCGACTGCATACGGTCTTCCCCACACAGGGCTCTGATGGGCCCTCTCCCTTTAGACACATCGGCTTGTAGCCGTCCTCGGTGCTGCCTGCAGCGTTATTGGCACCATTCCAAATGATTGGCCGCCATCTTGCTAGCTGTTCCCCTTGGGCGGGTGAGGGCTCGTTTGGGTTCGAGCTCAGTCGGCGTGTCGAAGCCGTGCAAAGGCCACACAAACCGCGAGACTAAGAATGTAGAAATTTGAGGGCAAATCCAACCCATAGCCATGACCATCGGGTCTAGTTCACACAGTTAAGCATAGTCTATTTCAGAATGACAATGTCAATGTCAATCTAGAATGAGGCATGATTCAGGCCGCCATTGTAAATAAGAATTTGTTCTTAATGACTTGCCTGGTGAAATAAAGGTTGAAATAAAAATAAATGATGACAAGATATTTGGGTAATGCTCTGTTGTACAGTGTTGTGCAATGCTGCTTGTACAGTGACACACAAAGTTGCTAATAATTAGAAAAAATAATGTTATAAAAATAAAGTTTTCCTCAGATGTGTAATTCAGTGTGGAGTGAGTCCCTGCTAGCCTGAGGCTGATCGTCCAGTGTTTCGCACACTCGAGTTGTTTTCTGAACGCGAAATGGAACCGCATACTGAGCACCTCTGCGAGCTTACGACGGCTGCAACGAGGTCGCCCTGAGTTCAACCGCCGCTCGACGAGCAGCCATTACCCAGAATGCCTGCGGGGCAGAATTAACCCCCCTGTCCCCCGTTTTTGGGCAGGTAGGTAGCGGGTGACGTGCGAGGCCTTGAGATTTAACCCTCCCTGACCTGTCAATCACCGTCCCTGACCTGTCAATCACTGTTTCTCGCGCTGCGAAGACGGCTCACCTGCGCTGGCTCGGAGGACTCGGTGAAGAATGCAGAAGGCGTGCAATTAAACCGCACTCGCGCTCCTCGGACCGATCGGGGAATGAGGGTGGGGGGTGCGGGGTCAAAGGGGTTAATACCAAGAAGTGGAGATCCAGATTTTTGGGGTGGGTGGGTGGGTGGGTGGACGGTTATGGGCGGGGGGAGCGGTTTAGTGAAACTAGGCCCAGCTGCGAGATGAAGTGAGAGGTTTTGTCTGGGCTCGGGTTGCGCGTTTGAGGAGCGCGGTTGCATCATCATCGTCGTCGCGAGCGAGCCGTCAGTTTAGCGCCGGCCGGGTTAAGAGCGGGAAGTTTCGGACGATTGCGTCACCCGCCGCCGGATTTTAAAAGCGACGCCTGCCTGCCTGCCAGCCTGGTCTAGAGGGAGAATTTACATCCACGTTTCCCTTGCTGAGATGTTAATGGCGCAGTTTCTCCCACAGGCTTACGTAAGAAAGCCAACACGTCCCCTTTCCGACCCGTCCCCTCCCCCACCCCTTTCGTTTCTGGTGAACGCGGTTCGATTTTTTTCCTCCTTCTGCTGTTTTTTTGAGAAAATTCTGATCGGTTCATCCTGTCAGAAGTTCGGAGTTCGGAGTTTGCTCGCGGGTTCTGGTTTTTGTTACCTGGGACAGTCCTCTTGGCCGAGCTGATTGGTCAGATGCCGTCGCGCCGACCTGAATCCTGTCGGGACGAGGTCGAACCTGAGTGGGCGGGCACGGGAGGGGGCCGACAGAGACCGGTTCGAAACCGCGTGTCTGTGAATGCAAAGACGTTTCTTTCGTCCCTCTTTAGTCTGGTGTGGGAGAAGAAGACTGTAAATGGGGCCCCTGTGCGCGGTGTGTTGCGTAAGGTGCGGGGAGGGGGGGGGGGGGGGATGGGGGGGTGGGCGCTATTTCTAGAGCCGGTAAGAGGCGAACACGCGAGCAGCTAAGTGATTTCCAGGTCAGATCTAATTAAGCAGAGAGCGCGTCCCTAAGGTGTCTAAAGGGCTGCAGAGTGAAAGGCTGAAAAGTCGGCCATCTTGGTTTTAGGGCTCCGCCAATCAGAGCGCTTCATGCCGTCAGTGTTTCTGGCCAAATGCGTAGTGAAGACCTTCGGTCATTGGGCCGCACAGGTGTGTGCGTGCGTGCGAGAGTGCGTAAGTGAGCATGAGTGTGTGTGCGTGGGTGCAAGCGTGCACGTGTGTGTACCTGGGCCTGTATGTATGTGTGTGTGTGTATGCGGGTGGGGGGGGGGGGGGGGGGGGGGGTTGCATCGTACTGACAGTAGATGGTGCCTTCCCCAGTAAGCCAAGCCGAGCAACGGTGTCCAGATCAGGCTGCCGGAGGTCACAGCGATCCGAGGTCTAAACAGAACCGAGATGTAACCAAAACCGGTGCGGTTTGCGCCCCCCCCCGCCCTCCCCCAAAGGCTTAAAGGTCCCTGTTTAAGTATTCCGTACATCTGTCGAGTGCCCGCCCCCGAGCTGCGGCTGGAACCGATTCTCTAAATAAATATCGGGCGTGAATAATTCAGGCCCCTCGGAACGCGCCCGCCCTGTTGCGTTCGGAGCGGGGACGGCGGCGTTCCGTGGCAGGGTCCCGGCCGCCGCCGCCGCCACCGCACGCGAACGGGACCCCGCCGCCGCCGCCACGCGCGTTCGGCGCGGCAAATTATTTAGGACGTACATCGAACGGCCATCCATTATTCAGAGGCCTTATTTCAGGCGTTCGTGCGAGGAGCAGCTGGAAATGGCTCTATTGCATTTCCTCTTCCGCTAAGTGGCCAAGTTGCCGGTGGAACCAAAACATTAGAATCTCACAGGCTTCCTGCTCTTCAAGCTCTTCGGAGCTTCCTGCTCTTCAAGCTCTTCAGAGCTTCCTGCTCTTCAGTTGGGGGCAGGAAGGAGGTTGTAGGGTTGCTTTCTTGTCCACCAAACAGGTAAATATTTGTGTTCTTTCACAGCAGGGGTGACGTCCAGACGTTCGTACCCATTTCCTCTTCTAGGGTGTATTTTAATTTTGTGGTACATTTTGGGATATGTTTTGTTGGGCATGTAAACAATACTAAAGATTCTGTAACAGCGTGAAATGAGCATGATTAAAGATCATTGGTGGATTGTGTAGGGACCCAGTCTCTCATTCGCTGGCTTTCAAGGGTCAGTGGCACAGATTAACCCTTTAAGGCATAAGATCACAAATATGTGATTAGAATGTTCTTAACTGAACATTCTAATGCTGATATAAGAATCACTACTGGCAATTGAATGCATTAGAGTTCTAGAACACTAGTGTACCAGTGAATTATGTGTAGAGTATGTGCCCCTTTCCGCTCAAATAAAACAATACAGACAACTAAAATTTCTGCACATACAGTGGGGACCAAAAGTCTGAAGGCATTACCAAGAACGGAGTGTTTTGATTGATGAAGGACTAATGCAATTATGAAACTCTTTTAATACTTATTCAAGAATACAAGTCGAAAAAAGTATGTAGGTTTTTATCGAAGGTCAAAAATAGTTAATACTTTGTGTCGGTCTTTCACTTTGAAGACCACCTTCACTCTGCTTGGCATTGACTCCCCCAGCTTATGCAACACCTCATCTTCCATTTCATCCCAGCACTCTCTCAACACTTCCCATAGATGTTATGTTTATGTGACTTAATATTTGGCCTTCTCCCTCTTCGACTGCCCCCCCCCCCCCCCCACAGTTGTTCCTTTGGGTTCAGGTCTGGTGACTGTGGTGGGAATGCCATCCCAATAAGCTCCCCTTGTTCTCAACGATGCACTCTTGAATAAGTGCAATTGGAGTATTGTAATGGCATTATTCCTTGATAAATAATGAAATAATGAAAACCTTGGCTCTGTCTTGAGACTTACGGCCCCCACTGCGTAGGACCTGGTTGTGTTGTCCTCCATCGCTGAAGTAAACTCTTTCATGTGCTTTGTATTGGCATAATTACTGTGACTTTAGTTCTCCGGCTGTGACTGTTCTGCGAGAACAGTCAACTGCTATCTCCATTTTTACATTTCAACTAATACGTGTCCTCTCTCTTCACAAGGAAATGGATATTGCTGCCTTCTTCCTTACTCTTTGTTTCATAGTACTGTCATCGCAAGGTGTCGTAGTTTGGCATGCTGTATAATGTGTTTTTGATGTGTAATGCAACAAAGTTGGCAGTATGGTAAAGGTTATCGTGTAACGTCCCCCCTTTCATGACACCCATTCCAGCACTTTTTGTAATTTGTATTTGTCCTAATATTGTAGCTCCTTCTTCTCCCTAGCTTGGCTTGGCATAAGTTAGGTCAGAATAGTGTCCGCTGCGTGAGCCGAACTCTGTTCTTGGCTAGAAATAGCTGTACGAAGTGAGTATTGTGCCTTATTGCACCTGTGTTTTGTAGTTGTCCAGTGACCATGATATGCACTTTTGTTTGTCGCTTTGGATAAAAAATGTAATGCAGTGTAATGTAATGTAATGTCATTTTCCGCCACCATGTAAACAGGCCAGAAAATGTGTAGGCGATGTGTAGAGTAAGCACACACTTTACTACGCCCCCTTGGGACACTGCTGGACACTGAGCTAATATTGGGACCCCCTCTCCCTGACGGCGCACGTTTCTGCACGGCTCCCAGGTGAGAGGGCCGGCCGCGGGCTTTGACAGCGTGTCTGTTCCGAGGCATCTGGAGAATGTTCTCGCTGCGGCTAATCCCCCTCTAGCCCGCGTGATGTTGCCGGGAGGCGTCTGCTCGCATTCCTCTCCCGTCCGCCGTTCGACGTCGCTCGGAGTTCAGCCGGGCGTCGCCGCCGCCGCCGTCCGCCGTCCTCCTGAACTCCCCGTGCACCCCCGGCGCGCCGCGTCCACCGATCAGGGCTAGGGGCTGCCTCCCGCGGAATTCCCAGAATTCCCGGTATCGCTCTCTGGGATTTGCTAGTCCTACTAAAAATCTCGAAAGAGGTGTGCGGTTGGATACGCTTATAATTTGTTAATGGACTGTGTAATTTGTGCTTTGCTGATGTACTTTTGTTGCTACTTTGTGCCGCCCACCGCAAACTTACGGTAACGTCCGAACTCGAGACGGTGTACGATGGCGGTTAAATCGGCAAAATTGAAGGTTTCGGTTCGGGGTGCTGTGGGAGCGAGGTTCCCCTCGGCCTCGCTGTGTGACATTCCGAATGACCTTGTAGAAGCGCGCAGGCGGGTCGGGGCGGGGCAGGATGGGGCGGGGCAGGGCGGGGCGGCGGGGGCCACAGGAAGCTCCCCCGAAGATGGAATTTTGAGCCGTCGCAAAAAAAAAGAAAAAAAAAAGTGGCGCAGCCAGGAGGGATTCTCTCCGCTTTGTCTCTAAACACAACTTTCCCACAGCTCTCCGCGCGCCGCGGTCCTGCCGGGGTGGGGGACGGGCGGGCGGGCGCGCCCCGGGCCGCCGAGGCTCTGCGCCCCGGTTTTTGTTTGGACAGGGCTGCTTTGGAGCTAAATCTGGGCTTCGGGAAACAGGAGGGCAAAGAAAGGGCTTGGGTCCGTGTTTGTGTCCCGTTGGCAGGCGGCGAACTCGCTTGACACAAGCAAATTCTTTAGCAAAAAAGCAGCCAGCCAGCTAGCTAGCTAGCTAACATCGTGCTAACATTCCTGCTATTAATTTAAAGATTATGTGAACATTTTAACAGGTTTGAAAACCCAAATGTTTAGTCGTACATTAAAGCAACTTGAAGCAGAAAATGAGCCCGTTCTGGACAGTGTGGAAAAGCGATAAACGTACAAACGTTAAAAACGTCCAACAGTGTGAACGGGCCGTACGTTCCGTCTCGACTCGTCGCTCTGAGCGGTGTTTACTGTTAGCTGGCTAACGGGACACTCTAGCTCAGAACACGGAGTGCTCCTGCAGGTCAGGAGACCGTGGCTGTAGGCCTGCCTTGCTGTGGCGCGGGGGAAGGGGGCCACATCGTGCACAGCGCACCCTGATATAGTGTGTTTCACACACGGGGGGAATTGCTCGAAACTAACTAAGTTCAACCCAAGACACTGTCGGCAAGCGGACAGGGGCGCGAAAGCAATGCAGTCTGCTTTAGTCTGAAATCATAAAGGGTCCTAACTGCGGGAAGATACTGAGGTCAACATACTTTTAATCCCCATGATAACAAGTTAACAAACAAACTAACCTTAGGGCTCTCTTTACACTTTACACTGACCACAGACACTTTATTTTCTTGACCCCATGTTTCTATTTTACTAAATTAATTAGCTGTTTTTTTTTGCATTTGACTCCCAAGTTTTAAAAAAAATGTATTAAAAGTAATAAAAATGGAGTTGCTTATTAAATCGCATAATCATTTTTAAATTGGAACCTTATGAATAACTGGAAAAGAAATGTCTGATGTATTCAAATTCAGACTTGATGTTTCTAATTGTATGATTATATAAATACAGTTTTTTCAAAAAGATAACTGGTGAATGTTAGCTGGTGGAAGCCATTAGCCATATAAGTATATAGTATGTTTAAATTCATTGCTGTCTTTTAGGCAAATCTCACAGGTAGCTATTTGAAGGCGTGGTATAGAGATGTATTTGAGCACAGATAATGCGTATTGATGGTACTACTTCATGGCATTAAATGGATTATTCCCGAACCGAGAAAAGAGTTATCCCGCTTCTAAAAAGGTAGTTGTGTAAGTAGAACCGCCCTGTTTTGTCGAGAATTTTATGGCCCCTTTGTAAACCGAAGACAATTTGAAATGAGCGCCTCAGATAAACTTTCCCATTGTCATTAACGGGGAACGGGTAATGCTGAGTGACAAGTGCATTAGGACGAAGGAATAAAAGAGCTGTTAAATTTGTCAAAGCAGATCATCTCAAGCAGGATGACTCCAGGCTCTTTTAGGGGGTATTTTTATTACCGGTGAAAGTGTCGCCCCAAAACCATTTGAAGATGTATATAAAAAAATAAATAAATAACAAAAAAAAAAAAAAAACAGAAACCCCTCACAAAATCCAATTTCCTTTGCAGCCTGTTGTGTCCTGTCTAAATAAATTACTTAGCGGTTGTTTCAAATTTGAACACCCACCGGCGTGTTCTGGAAAAAAAATATATATTAAGTCACACCTCCATCAGAATTGCCAGTGGACGTGCCGGCTTTGTGTTTCTGCTTTATAATATTTTATCTCTGGAAACAATTTTCCTGGAAAAAGCCCACATTTTCAGTGAGGATTTTAAATTTGAATATGATGCTCCTGAAATGCACAATGAGGTTATTTCCATGGTAACAGTCTTTAATATTATCAGCTGTGTATTCTCGCCCTTTCTTTTATTCTTTGGCCTTGTCAGACTGTGTGTGTCTCGCTGCAATCATTTTAAAAGTATTCATTTTTAGTTTTGGCATATAATATAGAATTAAATGATTCATTAGAAATGTTATACTCTTAATTGGCATGTTGTTGGTGCCAACTAACAATCAAACTATGGCTCTGTCAGGTTATGACTTGGCTGATTATGATATCTTTGTACAAATTTGAACATTTATCTTTTGTTTTTTTGGGGTTTTTTGTTTTAAAGGTATGATTTGCATATCTGTTGTGTTTAGCACCCTTGTACAAATTAATGATTTTAATTTATTTGCATTGCCGCCATATATTTGAGTAATCTTGCTGTTTAATTTGGAAAAAGGAGATGTTTAGATAGATAGATAGATAGGCAGACAGATAGATACTTTATTGTACACTTTTGTGGAAATTTGCCTTTGGCTTCACCATAGTTACAATAAAAACAAGCAGTCACACAATACAGGCTACAAACCACACAATACTAACAAGGATTGAGATATTTACAACATAATTTACAAACAACTACAAACAATCACAGAGCGTGAAGCACAGGGTCAGCAGCCAAAGCCACGCGTATATTTTACATTTTACATTTAGTTTCTTGTCTTCCGCAGATGCTCTTTAAGCTTTCTGTTCTCGGAGAGGACTTTATTAAAGGCGACGGGGGGTTTCTCATTGAGAAGTGAAACCCACGTAACCCTCCTGAAATCTAGATCTATCTCAATGTAAGCGCTTGTCTATCGGAGCACTTGACGTGAGTTTTAAGGTCCAATTAGAGATGCACGTTAAATGACAGTTGTGAGGTAAATTACCGATAATTGCTTCGCGAACAGCCCTAGGTGTCCTTTAAAGGCTCCTGAGCATGTCTCGAATGCATAATATATTTCACGTCATATAGATCTGAACATGGCAAATACAGATTGTTCACTTGGGTGATTTAGATTTGTTGAGAGAAATGACTCAAAATTTGACCACACTGTGGTCGGTGTTTAAATTTAAGGTCATCCATAGTCCTCTGTCTTCCACAGTCGGTTTTGCTGTGCAGCTCTGTACCTAAATTGTTCTTTATTTTACTTAAATCTTGTACACCTTTTACATTTTGTTCACTGAAATCCTCATCTGCCATCGTTTGGACCGTCTCCGCTGGCATCGAGCCTGGTTATAATAAACTGTATTTGCAGACATAACCTTGTTCATGTAAGGTAGGGTAGTAGATATGAGCAAAAGCCATGTATTTTTTATCTATGATGTCATGAATATTTAAACGTTTATTTCGGTTGGGCTGAGCACTCCATTTTCTCCTGGAAGGGCATGAGAGGCTTTTCCCTTAAAACAGAAAAAACGGAAAACCAAAATCACTTTTCATTGTGCAGCCAGTATGAAATGAAAGTCGGGAGCCAATTAGAATCTCTCTTTTTTTGGCGGAGGCGGGGCTAATGAAGGTACCTGACAGTCTCTCAAACATCACGTCTCCGTTTAGAAGCCTTTTGAGAAATTAATGGGGGGGGGGGGGGCCTTCCGACCCTTAATGTCCTGAAGTCCCTCCCCATACCGCCGTGTAGCTCACATGGCGATCGCCTGTCGGTTCGGAGCCTGGCGTTCTCTCGCTCCTCTTCAGCGAGCCTTGGCTCGCCCCAACCGCCAGCCGCATAGCGCCCGGGCGCGCCTCCACGACACCGACAGCCACCGAGCCCCCACCCCCCCCCCTCCCCCCCTTCGCGTGCCAGATTTCCCAAGCGGCCATTCGAGGGCCCCGGATAACCTATCCGTCGCGATCGCCGCAAAAACTAATCTGCCTCGTCCAAAGGCCCCCCCCCCCCGATGACGGTAATCGCTTCCGACGGTTCGCCTCTCCTTAGCGTGCCTGCGGTCCCGCGACAGGGCACCGCGCCTTCTCCCCGCGCTGGGGGGAGGGAGCCTTTTACCCACGTCCGGGGGACCGTTTCCCCAGCCTGCGCGGGGCCAGGGAGCTGAGGGGGCAGGGTGTGATTATAGCCCTGCCCCCTTGTCCTTTCCATCTCCTGGCCTTGTTCTTCCCCCATTTTCACTCCTATTTTCATACTTGCCAGATTACTCTAGGGGGATCTATTTTCTGAATTCAGTGGAGCACTGGGCGTGGCTACTGAGTTTTGGTGTTTTCGTTACCTGAGCTGAGGAGAGGACGGCTCAAAGTGCGCGGAGCAGGTGGAAAGTGGGCTGGATTAGGCTGAATGTATTATCAGTGGGAGTGTTGCAGGAGGATTTGTTCATAGCCAATCAAATGACCTCTTTTCATTCCCTTTAAGAGTCATGTGCTTTGTGCACCGGTGTATTGCCAATTTCCATGGTGTGCCACGGCAATGGAAGATGAAGATATATTAATCAGAAGAAGCTTCTTCCAACACGTTCTTGTGTGGGAAGAACAGAGTAGGGCTGTCATTGTTTGAATGGATCTCATAAATAACAGGAAGTTATTCCAATTTGTTCTAATTTTATTTTGTCAAAATTTCAATGAAAACATTGCCTAAACATTTCATCAAATCAAATGAAATCAAAATAATTATTATTGTTTTTGATTTCCCATTAAACCTGTAGCTAAAGAGCTTGAACGTGCTATGCTATACACGAGAAACGATGACAAGGGTATTTCTATTTAACAAATTCAAACCAGGGAAGATCATAACAATGCCAACGATGCTGTTCACGGCAATAAAATGACTCGTTATCAACTGTTGCTCAAACTTTCTAAAAAATTGTGATGCACGAGTCCATCATTTATTCAGTACAATAGCATGGCTTAAACTAAATTGAACTGCACTGCATGGGAAAGCCCCGAAATGAGCAACTCGCCATAAGCTGGGCTGCGACTAGCGGCGTGGACCTGGTCTGAGCGGGCCGGTGGCGCAGGCAGCCAGACCTCGGTGTGTAGCGGCGAATACCAGAGCAGCTTTAAACGCCGAGCCCCAGCAACACGCTCTCTCTGATGTGCTGCCCCCTGCCACCCCCCCCACTTTGCACTTTTATTAATGAACCACACAGCCCCCCCCCCCCCCCCCGGTCCTGCACGATAGCCTTCTCTGCTTCATGGGTGCTAAGAGCTCTCCCTCACTTCCTCCTCCCTCTATTTTTTGTCCTTTTTTTTTTTTTTTTTTTACTTCCACCCACCTCTCTCTTTCCCTTTGCCATTTTCTCTCTTCATTTTGATCTTTCCTTTCCTTTCGTGGAATTCCCCAGAGGCAGCACTGGCCATTGGCTGGCTGTTGTAGGGGTAAAGGCCCAGTTTTGGTCTGCACCTGTGGATTGGACAGACTGAAAGACTCCTTCCTTCCGCACCTCCTCCTCCTCCCCCCTCCACATCACAGGCCAGTGGTCCAAAATGCTCTTTCTGTGATGGAAAGTCACACCTGTGCTAAGTTGGTCTGGATAACTAACACACCTGTGCTAAGCTGGCCTGGAAAACTAACACACCTGGGCTAAGCTGGTCTGGAAACTAACACCTGTGCTAAGATGGTATGGAAAACTAACACACCTGGGCTAAGCTGGTCTGGAAACTAACACCTGTGCTAAGATGGTATGGAAAACTAACACACCTGGGCTAAGCTGGCCTGGAAACTAACACCTGTGCTACGATGGTATGGAAAACTAACACACCTGGGCTAAGCTGGTCTGGAAACTAACACCTGTGCTAAGATGGTATGGAAAACTAACACACCTGGGCTAAGCTGGCCTGGAAACTAACACCTGTGCTACGATGGTATGGAAAACTAACACACCTGGGCTAAGCTGGTCTGGAAACTAACACCTGTGCTAAGATGGTATGGAAAACTAACACACCTGGGCTAAGCTGGCCTGGAAACTAACACCTGTGCTAAGATGGTATGGAAAACTAACCCACCTGTGCTAAGATGGTATGGAAAACTAACACACCTGTACTAAGCTGGCCCTCACCGTCTAGCTATTTTCACAGCGAGCAGCCTCACAGCGGCGTAGCAACGACGGCTGCCCCGGCGACGGAAGCCGGGTGCAGCGTCGCCCTCGGAGCGCCGGCAGGCCGCAGATTGAGAACCCTCCGCCGCGCCTCGCGATTCATCACAGAACAATGCGCCGTCGGAAAAATACCGCCATACCGCCATTCCTCCCCCCCAACACATCCATTAAGCAACGCCCGCCCCCCCCAGTGAATGAAGCGCCTCCGTCGTTTCAAAATTATACCTTTAATTTTACCCCCCCCCCCCAAGCCGTGGGAGAATTGATGCTCGTTTTATGCGAGACGCCAAATCTCTTAGTGGACACATTGTGAAGAAAATATGACGCGTCTTAATTATCAGTAATGAAGCAGGATTAAGCTGCTCACTTAGATATAATATACTAAATGACCTTTTTTCGCGGGGACGTGCGATAAAAGGTATCCGTTTGATGAATCACGCCTCATTTAGCTTCTGGTTTTTTTGTGCGCGGGCTAATGTTCGGCGGATGACTTTTTAAAGTCGGGCGTAAACGGTGTTAAGAGCGTTAAGCTGATTTACCGTTCGGGCGTCCCGCTACATCATTTCGCCTTTTGGCGAATGGGTACCGTGCGCCTCCCCTTTTATCTGGGCCTCCTTATTAGGGGAGATAAGGGAGGGGAGCGCGGGCTCCCCCGTTCTCTCGTCTGGGAGTCTTTAATCACCGTGGCGGAGGTTCACTTGCAGGGTGGTGGGAGTGGGGGGGGGGGGGGGTCCTTGTATTTGACTCTCCCTAACCCCCTCCAT
This sequence comes from Anguilla anguilla, assembly GCF_013347855.1. Classification (NCBI taxonomy): domain Eukaryota; kingdom Metazoa; phylum Chordata; class Actinopteri; order Anguilliformes; family Anguillidae; genus Anguilla; species Anguilla anguilla. Next base: position 7,140,556 of record NC_049216.1, read on the forward strand.
CGAGACCTCACAAACTTTCTCGCTGACTTCTTTTTTTTTTTTTTGCAATGTACAATTTTCCTTCCGGAAATTTCTCTTGAATTCTCTCTTCTCGTGCTACTTCAGCTAAATCGGCTTCTGCTGACAACACTGCGGGGATGAGCTCCGTAAGTTCCTAAGAGAGTCTCCTAAGCTCATTCTGTGGTCTCTAGGCCCAGCAAGATCGCCGCTGATCCCTTATTGGCCGTCGCGGTCTCCATGGTGCCGAGCCGAGGCGATTCTCCGGCCGAATGCCGCTGGCGATGGCGCCCGCTCCTCACCGAACCGGCCTAGGCCTTCTCCGCTCGCGATGGTGCCCGCTCCTCACCGAACCTGCCTAGGCCTTCTCCACTGGGTGTGGCTGCGGAGGAACATTGCTGGTCCAGAACAAGAACCCCTCATATTTTTAACTCCATAGTTCCCTCTCATTTAAAAGGGAATTAACCACAATGATTGTTTAGGGGCGACATAGCTCAGGAGGTAAGACCGATTGTCCAGTCGGAGGGTTGCCGGTTCAAACCCCGCCCTGGGCGTGTCAAAGTGTCCTTGAGCAAGACACCTAACCCCTAACTGCTCTGGCGAATGAGAGGCATCAATTGTAAAGCGCTTTGGATAAAAGCGCTATATAAATGCAGTCCATTTACCATTAGTTTAGCATTCATGACGCTGTCTATGAGGGGACTGCTTTGGCTGGGCCTTATGAACGTCATGCGGTTGCGCACGGTTTCGATTAGCATTTGAGATTAAATTGTTTCGCTCATTCTTGCTTTTTCCTTTCTGCGGTTCCCTAGAAAACATCTAGACGCTCTTGCCATACCGTTGCTGGCGCATCTCCTGAGTCGCAGGATCGGGGCCGGATATCGATAAAGATTCGCGCCGCGCCGGACGCGGCAGGAAGTCGAGCGGAATATCCCTACGCTCATGCGTTTCACGTGCGTGTTTTTGACGCTTCCCGTCCTCCCTCTAAGGTCCGCGGCGTTTCTTCTCGCCGCGCAAGGTTGGGTTGGGAGAAGGCCGTATTACCTCTCCTCCCGGGAGAGAGGGGGCCCTCACACCTTCTCCCCCCCGATGTTTCGGATTGCGAATTTAAAATGTTTGTCGGATCGTATTCACGAGAGGCTTCCTGGCGTCCGCTCGGTTTTGCGGTCGAAGAAACACCGCGGAACGCTAGCGGGCGTCGCCGTGATTAAGATGCAAATTCCCTCTAATTAGAATGTAAATTCTTACATTTAGATGAAGACGTCAACTGTCAGGGTGCCGTATGATACCTTTCATCCGGTCCCCTCGGCTGAATGAAAGCCTTCATCGTTCATTTGCGGCGCTCAAGCGGTTCTCCGCCGGGCCTTTTGTTCTCCGACTCTTGTAATATCCTGCCTCCGTGTTCCCTTTTCACGCCGCGCTCTCTGTTTGTTTTTTCCGCCCGCGTCCCGCGCCGGCGTGTGCCCGGGGGGGATTTCGAAAGGGGGGGAAATTTTTGGAACGAAAATTGAGTTCATTCGGTTGCCAGTCTTCGCGCGCGCATCAATTACTTCTGCTGAATTTTCCTCAATGCAAATAAGTCCGGTTGCATAAAAGAGGCGCATGTTATTCGAAATAATTAATTTTCCCCTAAAAGCCGGTGGAAAGGCGGGGGGGGAGGATGGCGGGGGGGCGGTCACCGTTGATTTAATGTTTTCAACAAATCTGCCAGGAACCACCCCCCCCCCTCCCACCCCCCACCCTTTCCCCAATCAGGGAAAAAAAAAGAGAAAATGTCCTAATCCAATCCACTTTGCGGAGATATTAATGGCTCTGCTACTGTTTCGGTACGGCCGAGCTCAGAGTGTGTGTTTCGGAGAGGGTTGACCCCGGCGGGCCGGTGGTCAGTTAAAACGCGGAGGCCTGGTTTGCATGCGGAGGCCGCCTGGTGATGGCCTCGCGCGCGCGGGAGCGGAGCCGCCCCGTCGATTCGGCTCGCGCTTGTTTCCCGCGGGGGGCGTTACGGGGAACCGCTCCCAGCCGCTCCGCCTCCTCCGGCGTCCGACGGGCGCTAACGCGAAGCTGCGCCGTCCCGCCGGGAGACAGGGCTCTATGCTAACATGTTGAAAAATTTAGGAGCACGCTAAGGATGCCCCATTTAGTAGCTGTGCTCCTGAATTATTTTTCCAGTTAGCACGCATCAATTTTCAGGAGCCAAACGCTCCTAAAATGGGAGCACTGTAGAGCCCTGGGAGCTAATTTGAAGAACGTTACCCTCTCGGATGCCAGGTGCGCTTCGACGTAGCCAGCGCTAGGGTTAGAGAGCGGGGGACGGAAATGAAATATTTTGGAGAGGGAGAGACGGCCGGAGAGCGTCTCCTCCCAGAGTGTCTGTGACCGTGGCCGAACACGCCAGCGCTCGTTCTCGACCCGCGCGTTTACGTCAAAAGCGGTTTTTTCCACGTACGGGCTAACGGGCTAACGGGCTCGACGCGGGCTCTCGGCTGAATTCGGGAAGGTCACGTCCGGGTTTCATTTGGGCACCGATGTGACGGGAAGCTGACGTGGCGAAGGGGCGGGGTTACACAAAAATGTCCTTTTAGGATCACTAACACACAGGAGAAACCTGCTGGCTTTTCCCCCTGTGTCATAATACTAGCTTGTATTATTCCCCCTGGTGTTTTTATTTGTTTTTCTTTTTACTTTGTACGTGTATGATAAGATACACTTTATTGAACCCTGTGGGGTAGTTTGTCCTCGACATTTGACCTATCCTAGTTACTTATGAGCAGTGGGCAGCCACAGTGTAGTGCCCAGGGACCAACTCCAGTTCTGAGGCCAGTGCCTTGGTCAAGGGCAATAGCCGGTGTATACCTAATCTGACGTGTATGTCTTTACTAAATAAATGTACTTTCCACTGACAGTGTGTGAAGGCGGCAAAGGCTTGCTAAGCTTATTAAGATTAATCATACTGTTTAATTGGCCCTAAAATAGGATAAGAACAAGTCAAACTTTTGCATTGTGTTTGTGCAGTTGTGCGTGTGTTTGTATGTGCTCATGTATGCACACGTAACCGTACGTGCTGTTCTAGACCAGGGCTGCCCAACCCTGTTCCTGGAGATCTCCCTGTAGGTTTGCATTTCGAACCTAATTTGGCACACCTGATTCTACTCATGAGCAACTCAACAGGATCCTTAGGTGTGGAATGAGGTATACTTTGTTAAGGTTGGAATGAAAACCTACAGGATTGTAGATCTCCAGGAACAGGATCGGGCAGCCCTGTTTTGAGGTTTGAAGTGAGCCCTTACGTTTATACTATATGCTTATTTTGTGCGTGTCCTACCATATTTATGATGGGGAAGTGTTGGTACTAAGCATGCGTGGCATGATGGGGATTAACGATGTGAATATCTAACATGTTTACAATTTACTTTCCTCTTTTTTCCATGATGATCATGTATGTATTGTGTAGTGTGTACCTTGTGCTGAAATCAAGTCAACAGGTCTGTTTACCCCCTTGACACCTGTGGGACCCCTTGGTGTACAGCCAAACTTAGCTCCTCTCCTTCCTTAGAAAGGTGTTATTTTTTTGGTCAGACGTAAAACCCTCTTGGTCGTTTGTGCAGGAATGCTAACCAAGCTAACCATGACAACCGCTCTTCGCATGTTAGCATTACAAACCTCCCATCAAGAGCAATGTAGTCCTGTTGATTTAAAATGAACTCCCAATCACGGAGGAGTTTGATTTAGGCCGTTCTTTCAGTCGGATTATACCCGTCAGCGACAGCTTTGACGGCCCGGAAAGGGGAACGCCCTTTTTTTTTTTTTTTTTGGCACATTGAATTTTGCTGTTGTCGTTGGTAAAGGGAGTCACTAGATTTGAAACAGTGAAGGCTTGGCCCTACTGCTCACACGTAATAATCCTCCAAAGTGTCATGCTGTTTATTTTTGTCCTCAGTACACAGAGGAGATTAATGCATTTAATTTACTGTTGGAAGAAATGTCCTCTGGTATTTGGCTTTCATCACAGGTTGCAAAAAGCTTTGAGATTGGCAAAAATTATAACGGTGTATCGTTTATTTCCATTTGACTTTTCTTTTACGACTTACGATCTTATTAAAAATAGAAATACAAATATAGTCACGTGACCCTTCCTTTCCGGGTTGATTTCTAAGAGATCATAATGCAGTGGCTTGTTTAGCTTCCTCGTGAAGTAAGTTAGGGGTCTGGAGCTCTGGTCCTGTCTGGTCCGGGTTTTGTGATTCCCCTTCAATCAGCTTCAAATGAAGGTCTCGGAAACAAGGTGTGCAGACTCTTAAGCTAATGAGCGGCTTAAATTAAGCACTTAAGTGCAAGAACGCATCAAAAAACCAGCGGACACAGCAGCCTTCCAGTATTTGAGTTTGAGCCCCCTGGGGTCGGTGATACAAGGTGGGCTGGGGCAGTGTGGGAAGGGTGCATCTCTAAAATGGACAGTTTAAAAACACGGACGAGCCCCAAGCTGCCGGGCTCTCTCAACCCCTTCAGAATGACTGTGTGTCTGACGGCTGTGTGTCTGACAGGCTGTGTGTCTGACGGGCTGTGTGTCTGACGGGCTGTGTGTCTGACGGGCTGTGTGTCTGACAGGCTGTGTGTCTGACGGGCTGTGTGTCTGACAGGCTGTGTGTCTGACGGGCTGTGGGTCTGACAGGCTGTGTGTCTGACAGGCTGTGGGTCTGACAGGCTGTGTGTCTGACGGGCTGTGTGTCTGACAGGCTGTGTGTCTGACGGGC
>NC_049216.1:7450303-7665303 GCF_013347855.1 Anguilla anguilla
TTTTAACGGTGCTCAAAGCCACAACCTCCAATGTAAATTAGAACAGTGCAGGCGAGTACTTGCTCTTGTGACATATCAGCCACTGCTTCTCATCAGTTGGGCTCTGAACGAGCAGATTTTCAGCTAACTAATCGCCCAGCAGGGGTCAGTATTGCATTACGAGATGCAGCAGTCCCAGCCAGCTGAAACCCTCCCCCTCCCTGGGCGATGCTGGAGCCAATCGAGCATCACCCGGCTGGGCTTCTGGCACAGTCCGGATCTGATGCCAGGCCGTGGGGTCCATCCACACACAAGAGCAGTGCTTTAACAGGACAGGCCGCCCAGCAGCCAGGTAAATCCAGGTAAGGGTAGCAGTGTAGTATAATGGGTAAGAAACTGGTCTTGTAACCTAAAGGTCACAGGTTCGATTGCCAGGTAGGACCCTGCCATTGTCCCCTTGAGCAAGGTTCTTAACCTGCATTGCTTTGGTATATATTCAACTGTATAAATGGATGCAATGTAAGTGCTATGTAAAAAAAATGTTGTGTAGGTCTAAATGACTGTAATGTAGTTTTGTCCAGACAGACTGTGGCACGCTTGCCTGTATCTTCCGCACAGATGACCAGCTGTGCTGCTAAAAAAGGTGTTTCCACACCAGCACCGGATCCCAGAAATCAGCGGGGAACACAGGCGATGTTCGAAAGCGTGATTTTTATCAGCAACTTACCAAACACTTTGGGAATAGCCATTTTCGAGGCTTTAAGTATTTAGTGTGAGATCAGTATAATTCGAGGCGCAGACTGACAAAGTGTGAACAGCACCAAAGCGACTGTTTATGGGGCGACATAGCTCAGGAGGTAAGAGCGGTTGTCTGGCAGCCGGAGGGTTGCCGGTTCGATCCCCCGCCCTGGGCGTGTCGAAGTGACCCTGAGCAAGACACCTAACCCCTAATTGCTCCGAACGAGCTGATTGGTACCTTGCATGGCAGCCTTTCACCGTTGGTGTGTGAGTGTGTGTGAATGGGTGAATGAGAGGCATCAATTGTAAAGCGTTTTGGATAAAAGCACTATATAAAATGCAGTCCATTTACACATAAAACTAGAGCCTCACAGTGACTTTTGGTCCCGTGGTACAGTTCTGAACATCCAACGCAACACTAATCACAGCCAAAAAATACACCGAGGAACGGACCGATTCTCTTTTAGAGCGATTTTCTTTCCCAAACCATCTTGTATCTCCCCTTAAAAAAAAAAAAAAAAAAAAACCCAGCCATTTCCAGCCATTAACCCATGACGGACAGGTGCACTGTGGGAAGGCGTCTCTCACCTGCGGCCAGATTGCAGTCGATGCTGTCCTGGGACATGCTGTGCAGCCGGCCCATGTAGTCGTCGCTGTACCACACGCGCAGCCTCTCGCCCGCCGCCAGGTCCCGGCACACCCGGAAGTAGATGTGCTCGCCGTGCTGAAAGGCCGTCAGGTTCCGCTCGCCGTCGTCCGCCGAGGTGCGCACGTACCTGCGGCGGATCAGCCGCGACACGTCCGTCAGCGCGCGGCACAGCGCCACACACCGGCCGTCTCGAGACGCGGCGAAGCGAGCCTCGTCCATCGACGAGCTCGGAGCAGCCGGTCTGAGCGACCCGTTGCGATGCAGCCATTTTAGAATGGCGAGCAAGGACACGCGGTGTCACTGATGTGAAGCGCCGCTAATGCTAACAAATGAGGAGAATCTTCAGCTTGCTAAACATGAGTGAGTGAGTGAGTGTGTGACTGTGTGTGTGAATGAGTGACTGTGTGTGACTGTGTGTGTGAGTGAGTGATTGTGTGCGACTGTGTGTGTGTGTGTGTGTGTGTGTGTGAGTTTGTGTGTGAGTGAGTGAGTGTGGGTGAGTGTGAGTGAGTGAGTGAGTGTGTGAGTGAGTGAGTGAGTGAGTGTGTGAGTGAGTGAGTGTGTGTGAGTGAGTGAGTGTGACTGTGTGTGTGAGTGAGTGTATGTGTGTGTGTGTGTGTGTGTGTGAGTGAGTGTGTGTGTGTGAGTGTGTGTGTGAATGAGTGACTGTGTGTGTGTGTGTGAGTGAGTGAGTGTGTGTGTGAATAGGTAAGTGTGTGTGTGTGTGTGTGTGTGTGAGTGTGAGTGAGTGAGTGTGTGTGAGTGTGTATGTGTGTGAATGAGTGTGTGTGTGTGTGTGCGTGTGTGTGTGAGTGAGTGTGTGAGTGAGTGAGTGAGTGAGTGAGTGAGTGAGTGAGTGAGTGCGTGTGTGAGTGAGGGTGAGCGTGTATTATGTCTGGGCCTTATTGTTTGGGTTATGTTAGAATGAAGCCATGTAATGACTGACACAAAAATGAGCTGTACCTCATCCAGTTAGCCTTCGTTTCATCGCTGCCATCGATGGATTTGTACGTGTTGTTTTCATCGATGATCTATAAAGAAAAAAATTCGGATTCAGACAGCAGCACAATGGTGCCAATTACTGTTCCAGGACTACTACTGCTATTTTATGGACTCCTCAATGTCGGCAAAATAATGTACAATGCACAAAATATTATTCAAGTAAAGGTGACCATATGAAACAAAAACAGAATATCCAGTATTTATTAAACCTGTAAAGTTAAGGAAAGGAGAAGAAAAAAAAGAAAAGGGAAGCCGCACTCACCATCCAGGAGAAGAATCCGGAGGACTTGTCCTGAGAGACCACCTCCCCCTGATACGGGCCGAACAGCGCCCCCTTGGGGATGTCCTTGTCCACGCAGCACACGTCCACCTCCCCCCCTTCCTGGATGACCTCGATCCCCGAGGGGGCGGTCAGGGTGGCGCGGTTCGGCACCCCCAGGGGCACGGGGGTGTCCGGCACGAAGACGGGGGGGCCGTGACTCGGGCACTCCTCTATGAAGTACTCCTTGCACTCCTCGCAAACTGCGCAGACACGGGGGGAAGAGGTACGACGCACAGTCAACGAAACACCAAGGGCCCAGCTTTCGGTTCTCAACCTCAGCACCGGATGCAATGTCGCCCCCTGCTGATATTTATTATTTTTGCTCAAAAAGCAATTTTCTGGCGAGTAGTAGAACTGAGTAGTGCAAGAAGCCTTGCAATATGGGAAGAAAATGTCAGAGTCTAATAGAGTCTAAGACACGGACTGAAACACCATCTTCGCCTTGGAGCATCAATGTTTTCACTATTGCTCATGTGTTATAAAAAAAATATATGGGTTGAAACAACTACTTATGAGTCGTCTTACAGCTCTTCGTTCGGAGGAAACTTGACTCGACTCTAAATGACTTCCTGTCACTCTAACTTACAACTTCGGCATGAAGCGATTCATACACGTCCCTGACCCTTGCTTAACGTTATACTACACTGCCGCCCAGCTTACGTCTACAGGGAGAGATGTCATGGTACGGCTGCATCAGCAATTCTTTCACAGCGTCCAAAATGGCAAGCTCTAGCTTGTGATTTATACAATGAATACTTATGAGCCAGGGCATGGCACGCTGTAGATTTATGGCGACACCTGTCTTCGGTCTCATCATGACTGCAATGAAAGTTACGACGAACCGAACGTGTCGCTTGGCTTATTTATGACTATTTTTCTTGGGAGATGTACGACACCAAAAAGGCTCTGCACTCTTAAGGTCCTCCAAACTGAAAATTTTGCTAACTGGTCTGGTACATCATTGACAACATATCTGAGAAAAATATCTTCTTTAACAATAGTCTTGTCTGAAGATGAGAGACGGATACATACATGCACATATCTTGCCCATTTAAGGGTATCTTTAATTTGTACAAGACTGTGGGGCCCATCCACACACTGGAACATGGCTTTGCATATACCAGACTGTGGGGCCCATCCACACACTGGAACATGGCTTTGCATATACCAGGCTGTGGGTCCCATCCACACATTGCAACAGTGGTTTTGCATATACCAGACTGTGGGGCCCATCCACACACTGGAACATGCCTTTGCATATACCAGACTGTGGGGCCCATCCACACACTGGAACATGGCTTTGCATATACCAGACTGTGGGGCCCATCCACACACTGGAACAGTGGTTTTGCATATACCAGACTGTGGGGCCCATCCACACACTGGGACAGTGCCTTGACAGGATGGGCTACCTAGCAACCTCCTCACAGATTTCGACAAAAGTTTCTCACAACTGGCTTTCCCAAAGACAACCCCCATGAAGGTTAGAGCAATGTGGAAATGGCAGAAAAGACAGAAGAACTTACACCAGAAGTCTACATTGTGGAGGCTTTCCGTGCCGCCATGGATGTGGTCCACCTTCAGTTTCTTGTTCGGCTCCTCAGGGGGTAAAGACTCCTCGTCTTTCGATTGGCTGAATTGGGGGGACGAGACCACCGCTAAAAATCATTTCCATCAATGAGTCATTTGCACAAATTACCAGCTACATCGGCGTAGAAAACAGTCGCAAGGAATATAAATAGTTTATTACATCAAGTGAAGTCAAAGATAAATACTTTCACAATTATTTGCAGTTGGAAACTAGCCAGTTGGCTAATACTGGCACATTTACAAGAACGTTTGTTAATGAGATCTGTCCCTGTAGAAATATGTACTTGTATTTTTATATATATATATAACTTGTAAATATTTTTAAAAATCATACATTGAGTTAGCCAACAACAAAAGAACCAAAGAATGCATAATGAGAACTGGCCATTCAGCCAATCGTGGCTTGCCATTTACCAACAGACCTGAGCAGGGGTTCCCAGCCTCAGCCCTGGGGACCCCCTGTGTATGCTGGTTATTGTTCCAACCACAGTCCCCAGAGCTGTGGTTGAAACTGCTCCTTTTTCTAAATTTGGTGCTTTTCATGTTTAGAGGGATTACTTACCCTCTTTCTATCAGAAATAACATGTCATGCATGTATGTCATGCCATGGAGAACAAAAATCCCATGTTCACATCGTGCTTATTTTGCTATATTACCAACAATTCCATGAAAAGAGGTCATTTTTTATTAATAGCTCATATTAAAGACTGAGGTGAATCCCAAGGCTCCAAACTGAACAGGTATGTTTAAGTTCTTTCATAATGTTTTCCTTGAACTTATTAACAAAATGCAGCTTTGGCACATTATCTTTTGCTTTCTCTTTGAGTTCGTCCCTATCTAACATATGGTTAGCTTTAGTGGCCATATGTCAACCCTTCAAAAATAAGAAATTGGACATTGAAACATTGGTTGTAGTTCTGTCTCCAGACTCTAACACATTGGATTTGAAATTTTATCAATGAATATGCAGTTAAAGGGCAGACTGCTAGCCTTAATTTGTGGGTATTTACATCCACATTGGGTGATCTTTTTATACATAGCCCACCGCTCCCATTTTATGAGACCAAAAGTAATGGGACAAAGTTAACATAATCTGAATAAAGTCATCGTGTTTCATACTTGGTTGCGCGTCCTCTGCATTTGATGACTGCCTGAAGCCTGCAGCCCGTAGACATTGATCAATGACGTCAGTGTTTAAAGCATTTTAATCCTCATCATTAGGAAACCCGTTCCATCAATTTGAGTCAGAGCTCACAAAGGCTTGTTTGTACGGAAACTTACAAACTGCAAAATCATACACAGGACAGTTGAACTACAAGGCCTTTTTTTTTTTTTTTCAAAAACACAATTTGATGACAGATTATATGATAGTTACAGATTTAAATGAGCACATCTCAATGAATATTTTTGGTAATGGGTAGCTAAATGACCCCTCTTATGGAGCTCCAGGACTATAAGAGCCACAGGACTGAGAGGAGTACCTAATGCCGCAGTTGTCCTCTCCATCGGAAGGCAGGTATTTGGGGGTGCCGACGGACTCTGCCATGGCGTGGGGTTTGGGGTGAGGCCCTTGGGACTGCCAGCTCAGTCGAACATGTCCGGCCTGGGGACAGAACAGGAAAACATTACATTAGATTTTTAAAAATTAATCTGTATTAAACTATACACTAAAACTAGTTTTTTTTTAAAAACTATGCTAAACTATATACCTTAATAAAAGATGTCCACAAGGCAGCGTGCAATGAAACAAAGTTTCAAGGGAAGAAATCCAGCTGCTCTCAGATTTGTTCCAAAGCACGTTGGTCCATAGCCCGTTTTTATACATTTCGAGCTAAAGCACAGTTACATAAAACAGGTTTTCATTGGTTCACTTTTCCAGACACAGATACAAATTTAGACAATTCCGGTTATTGTACTTTGTGCCTAAGTCTCACAAGCAGAAAAGCGCTGATGGGTAACAGCCTTCAGGTCTGGCGGTCAAGATGACCAGACCCTGACCGCTCATAAGGCCGATGGGTAACAGCCTTCAGGTCTGGCGGTCAAGATGACCAGACCTTGAACGCTCATAAGGCTGATGGGTAACAGCCTTCAGGTCTGGCGGTCAAGATGACCAGACCTTGAACGCTCATAAGGCTGATGGGTAACAGCCTTCAGGTCTGGCGGTCAAGATGACCAGACCTTGAACGCTCATAAGGCTGATGGGTAACAGCCCTCGGGTCTGGCGGTCAAGATGACCAGACCTTGAACGCTCATAAGGCTGATGGGTAACAGCCCTCGGGTCTGGCGGTCAAGATGACCAGACCTTGAACGCTCATAAGGCTGATGGGTAACAGCCCTCGGGTCTGGCGGTCAAGATGACCAGACCCTGACCGCTCATAAGGCTGATGGGTAACAGCCTTCAGGTCTGGCGGTCAAGATGACCAGACCCTGACCGCTCATAAGGCTGATGGGTAACAGCCTTCAGGTCTGGCGGTCAAGATGACCAGACCCTGACCGCTCATAAGGCTGATGGGTAACAGCCTTCAGGTCTGGCGGTCAAGATGACCAGACCTTGAACGCTCATAAGGCTGATGGGTAACAGCCTTCAGGTCTGGCGGTCAAGATGACCAGACCTTGAACGCTCATAAGGCCTCCTGCTTCTCATTTTCGGATTTGGCAAGAACAACAGTTTCCTGTTATCTCTTCAGATAAAGGAACAAAGCTCAGCCGTCATTAATGGTTATAAAAAGAAAAAACACATGAATATTAATTTTCTCTCACAAATGGTACCGATGTCTAAATATAGCCTAATATGGCAAAAATTTCAGATAGCCAATCATATCCTGGCCACTCAGAAAGGGTGGCCTGACTGACGCATTAAAGAAGCATTACTCACAAAACCCTGTCAAACCCTGTGTGCAGTTTGCAGAAAAGTAATTAAGTGACCCTGTGAGTCCCTATTAACTTTGTAAATGAACAGAAAATTCCAGTGATATCAGAAAAGCGTTTTTTTTTTTTTTTTTTTTCCCCACAGAGCGCTGGTAATGTATGAAACAGCTTGCTAGGTCACATCCTGAAGGCGAGTCTTGGGGAGCTCAAATCCAGGATACTCTGCAGTCTAAGTAAGTAACAAATCTAGATGTGCTGAAGGGCCTGTTCTCCTCATTTTGTGCTCCTCTTTTTTATGCGGGTGGCAAAAAGTCAGACAGAGCTAATTTTTTCAAAATTTTAGTCTAAATCACGAGCGTTATGCACAAACACACCGTAGCTTGTCCAGCCAGCGCCATCTCCAGCAGGGCAGCTGGGTAATCTCGTCAAGACTGAGGAGAAAATGGATGAAGCGAAGAACAGTCAGTCACAGAGGTAATCTGGTTCGATAAATACTGCTAAATAGTCTGCTAAACTGGAATGAAAAGCCACCTTTCAGCAGGACAATGACCCCAAAGGCTGAATCTAAACGTCTAAATGTCCAAAAGTTGCTCAGAGGAAGAAAAGCCTTGAGCAGCCCAGGCAAAGTTCTGACTTGGATCCAAAAGAAAATCTACGACAAGACTTGAACATCGCTGTCCATCAACAATCCCCTGGCAACTTGACAGTGCTTGAGCAGATTTGGAAAGGAGAATGGACAAAATCACACCTTCCCAGTTGGCAATCTTATCGAAAAAAGAAAAAAACAGGTCAAGCTTAAAGACATTCTACTATATTTATTGACTCAGGGGTGTGAAAAGATCAATAGGACATAAATCTTTGTTGGCTATATATAGGGAGGAAGTGCTAGGGGGTGGACAGTGATTGCATGGTGAACAGAAAAATGAACTGAGAAAGATAACTGGCTTATTGCTTTTTATTTACTCCAAGAACTGAAAAACAACAGAAATCCTTTATAAAACAAGAACCAAAAAGCAAAAAAAAAAAAAAAAAAAAAAAAAAAGGAACCTTCACAGGGTGAAAAGTCCACCACCATGGAGGCAAAAGTTCTCTCCCATTTAGGCCTGAGAGAAAGGCTTTGATTAGGCAATGAGCAGCCATGCATACACAAGAATGTATGGTATGACAGGGTGGGTATGGTAAACCACCCTGAAGTGCCATATATTCTTATATATGCACTGGCATGAAGTGGTCTCTTGTAACATGGTTACAAATAAAATGGATGGAAAATTTTAAATAAAACAGTATTTTGAAAACTTTTAATCATGTACACACCCACCACTAAGCACCACTAACAACTTTTTTCTCCTCTCTTCTGGAATTTTTTTTTGAGCATGGCATAGCGTGCTTATAGAAAGTTTCTGGTGACTACTTCACTCTGATGGTAAGGTTCAATATGAGTGAGGGATAGATTCAACAGGGCTGGCTGCAATAAAGCTTGGCTGTGTTCAATCAGCTGAATCTAATTATCAATAATATTTGGTCAAATGGTTGATTGAGTGACTAAGGAGGTGATTACTTTTTCACATAGCTGATATGCTTTTTTATTAAATAAATGAAATGATATTAAAAATGGCCGTATTTTTAGACAGATATGTCCGCAGCTGTGGTTCATTGTAATTGCGTGATTTCGGTTATTCCTTTTTTCTCTGAGGCATCTGGTAGCCAGACTGGCCATTTCTTGTTCACATACATGTACAACATACATGAGTATGTATGCCATACTTATTTATATACAGTACTTACACACATTCCATATTTTATAGTAGCGGTTGACATTCTTCTTCTTTTACACATAAGTCTCCAGCCTGAGCCATTCCCTTTTGTGCACACCATGTAGTGGCAATCGAACAACAAACATAGCGATGGAATTTGAAGGCGTTTCCAGCGTATAGTGGTGCAAAAAATGAGGTCTGCCATGGCATATGCGTTTGACGATTTATTTACATGCAGATTCAAAAATACTTACAAAAGCCGGGTGCACTGAATGAATGATAACCGAACTAGCTCGTAAATATAAAACAAAACGTAAAATACTAACAATACGACAGGACAAACAGCACAGATGCACACACAGGGTTGAAAAACTGTGTGGCTTCCCAAGTTCAAAATTCCCCGCTTCCTGTTCACCTGTGACTCCCCTATGCACGTGACCACTGTGATTACCTGCCTATGCCCTCTAGTGCACAGGTGGAGTAACTACAGCAACATTTACACAACATACAACATGTAGCACACATCAAATTGGCTACAACACACCATATGTAATTCAAGAGAGGCTGAATAGCAAGGCCCTGTAGCCCATGTTTTTATTTATTTTGTGCTGTTTTTTTGCATGCAGGATGAAGTGGGCACCCTAAAAGCAAAGCATTATCTACAGTCATGATAAAATATCTGCCTCAAAAAATGCAATACTTTTGATATCCTCCCACCCCCCTTTCCACTCTTTCATACATTATTTTCAAAGATAAATCCTTTTTTTCAATTCCACTACGTATCTTATGGATAAATATTTAATTTTGATGCACGGCTTACTTATTCAGAAGCTGACTGTTTCGATGCAACGCTCAACACCATTACGGCAGTGCAGCTGAAGAAACACTCTTCCTCATGAGACCACTTCCCTCCCTCCACTGCATGACTCGGCATAAAAATACAGGAAAAACTTTTCCCAAGAGTATTTTATTCAAGCACCGGACATGGAGCACGACGCTGAACCGCATGCAGTCCGGGCTAATCAGCGATGAGGAAAAGGGGATTTCTGGTGTCACCGCAGTATTAGTTCGGTCACTTTCACTGCGGTTCAGGAAATTAACTGAAATAAAATTAATGAGCTGAAAAATGCCCAATTGCCCATAAATGCTCTACGATTAGTTTTTAATCAATTCATCTCCAGAGTCGACTAGGCTAAACTGAAATTGAACTGACCCCAACTCTATGTTCTCAGTTCAGGGTTTTTCCTTCAATTAAAAGTCTTGGGCAGACTTCCTGTTTCTTCAAACAGACAATAGGAGAAATTGCGCCAAAAAACCCTTAAAGCAATTATTAGAAATGAACTGCTTTCAAGTTTTCGTGCAATCTAACGACACGCTAAATTGACTTTAGGAGAATCGGCTTAATTTCATAAAGAATGAGACTAAGCAGAGTGTGTGCTACTCAGGCGGCCACTGTTTTCAACAGAAACTACCTACCTTCTACTACCTAAATTTTGGTGGACTGGTGTCTTTATAGGGCAAATGACAGTTTATTTATGAGGTATCTGCTTTTAGTGTACATTTATAGATCATTATATGATATAATTGAACATAATGCCATGAAATTACCTGAAATATGCCATCATTGTTCATGCAAATATGGGTTCTCTTTGCAATGGAATGAACAGGAAATGCTTCAGGATTTGGCAATTAAGCAATTCTCCTGTAAGTGCAAAATTTTGAAAAATCCTTCATGCTGTTACAAGGTACAAGTAACACCAGTGACAAAAAGGATAGCGCGAGCATTGTCTGCGTGAATGTATAAAAAATAATATATAAATAATATATACATAATAAATACATTAAGCTGGCATTTTTATGGATTCATGAAGTTAAAAGGTTAATATTGTACCGAGCGACAAAAATTAAAAACACATTGCAAGACACACTGCAATTCTAAATCCCACTATTCCTGTAGAATGACCCTTTACAATGCGTTAATCCGACAGTGAAGGCTGTATCATATTATTACAATTCTACTTGATTTGATAATGTAATCTGAGAAGCACTAAATGCCATGTTTAAATACACACAGTTAATAATTGCAGACATTGTTTCAAGAAGTCAAATATTGTCCATTTTACACATAAATCCTGCTATAACTGCACACAGCAGTATCTTGGACAACTGGCTGCTCAGCTGTTTCTTGGCCAGTGTCATTAGTGCACCATTAGTTAATGCACAAAGAAACCTAGCAAAAGATCTAGAGTTGATTCAAGGTGTAGCATTTGCATCTGGAGCCTGTTGCTGTCGTCTCTCAACATGAGGACCAAATAAGTTCCAATGCCAGTAAGCAGGCCACCATGAAGCTGAAAATCTGAATAACTCGATCAGAGACATGGGAGAAACTTTGAGTGGGTCAAAATTAACCTTTCAGTACATGAAGAACCAAGAATGCACTGGAGGGCTCAGCAATAGCGAATGACCTGGTAGACCATGAAAAACCACTGTAGTGGAGGATGACCAAAGAATACTTTCAGTTGTGAAGAAAATACCTTTATCAACTGACGAACAGATCAAGGACACTCTGCGGCATGTCCGCATACATGCGTCAAAGACTACTATAAAGAGAAGACTAACACCAGCATAACCTCAGAGGGTTCACCGCAAGATGCAAACCTCTAGTAAACCTCAAGAACAGAACAGCCAGGTTACAGTTTGCTAAAAAAAAATAATAATAATAATAAAAAAGTACATTTAAAAACATAAAAGTTTTGGAACAAAGTCGTATGGCTCAATGAGATGAGTATTAACCTGTACCAAAGGAAAGAAGAAAGAGTGCAGAAAGAAAGGAACTGCTCATGATTCAAAGCATAGATATGTGGAACAGGGTGGAGGGTGTTATGGCTGCCACTGGAACTGGCTTACTTGTCAAGTTATTGATGATGTCACTGCTGACAGCAGCAAGACAAATTCTGAAGTGTAGAGAAACATCTTATCTGCTCAGATCCACGCAAATGCTTCAAAACTCATTGGTCAGCACTCCACGATGCATCAGGGCAATGACCCCCAAACATACTGCTAAAGCAACCAAGGAGTTTTTCGGGGCCAGAAAGTGGAATGTTCTTGAAGTCAATCACCCATCCTGAATCCAACTGAACATGCCCCTCACTTGCTGAAGACTGAAGGAAAAAAGCCCCAGACACAAATAGGCACTGACTAGGGATGAATATTTTAAAGAATTTCCTTAATCGATTTTCGTTAAAATTAATGACCGATCATCAAGCATCATCAAACATCTGATTGCAGCAACTGACAAGGACGCAGGCCAGAATCTTACACAATCATCGTTTCTCCCAGTCTTCGGTCAAGTTCTAGGATGAATGAACTTGAAACATTTATGAAAATAGAAGATAGGCTGTAACCTTATTGTACTATAACAGGTTGACACTGTGAGGTTAGGCGAATCGTCCCAAATTCTGAATATGTGTAGGTGGGGCTTCAACTGAAGGAGCCAAATCTCCCACAGACCTACAACTCAGTGGTGGGTAAAATGTGGTATATCGGATAAGATCGTTCAGCAGAAACCACACTCACAAACTAACTTCCATTCTCCAGACCAGGGATCTCCAAGTCCTCTGCGGAAGGGCCACTGTGGCTCTTCAGTCAACCCGTGTCAAAGTACTGAAGGACATCAACCACCAGCAGACACGGTGGCTATCTAGGACTGATGTTTAAGATCCTCGTTCTCAAGACACAGCGTCTGGGGTGGAGACTTTTAAGCACTTTAAGCATTTAAGCCAGTTACATGTGAATCATCATTTCCCACCAGAAGTCTACAGCAGGTCAGGTTTGGATGCAGTGCGTGTGAACAGCCAGCCCCAGCAACATGCAGAGGACGGCAAAGCACAAAACACCTGAACTCTCCTGCTTAGGCTGTCACATATCCATGTCACCTAATGGTGGCCAATCACCTGTCACTGGCAGTGTACAGTAATGGACTAAGACAGCAGAGAATAGCACATAGCATAGGCTACTTATTTATGCTTAATACATTCATCGCATTCTGCCAAATAATACAGATGCCAACAACACAAAAACACGGTTAACAAAAAGAAAAATGTGGACCGCAAAGAACGTTCTGCAATGGAAGAACAGATGTATCCGAACAGTATCAAGGATGTGATTCCTTCATTATTAATTAGAAAACATGGATTTTCCCACAACAAATGTCTCAATCAAAGGCAGTACACCATGGACACATATACCAAGAGTTTTGTACTTTTTTGACAGAGAGAAAGTTTACCAATAAAGCTGAATACTGGTGGAATAATGGGTCTGAATTCAGTATTTCCTGAAAATCGCAGGAGAAGTCAGAACAGGTCGCTTTAGTATATACTGATGTAAGCTATATAGAACATGTAACACGCATTATCCGAGACGGATGCAGTTACATTGTTATAATCAACATCAAAGTTCAGTAGGCCCTGTTTGACGCTCTCTACAACTGAGCTAACTTGCAGCATCAAAGTAGTGTCGGCAAGAATAACTTTTTAAACCGGATGTAACTGATTTCCCTCGCAGAACTAAAATATGCTCAACAACATAACTGCCGGTGCAGATATCACATACAAGTCCGTTGACTCGCATATAAGCACGTTTGTATGCTAGTCAGTGGCCTGCGGTATACTTCCGCTGAAATTGTTTTTGGGGAAGTATTCCCACTATTTCTAACATGTCTATTTAAAAATGCCCGTAATTTAAGATTGTCGTCTTTTTCAACTGAAATGCTTGCCCTCAAAAAAATTAACGGTCAAGTCTCGGATAACATCTGTTCCCTTTTTTGTCCACTGGCAGAAGATTGATCTTTATTATCTCAGGAAATCATCTCTGTCCACTGTTTATGTCCCTGATGAGAAAAGGTTGAAAACCCCCAATTTAGACAGTAACACACATTTAGGTCATGTGCCCTGAAATGCTGTTCCTAGTTATAATGTGAACATATCAATCCAGAAACTCACTCACAAAACATGATAACCCTGAGGTAACATGAAAATCTGTCAAATTTATATCACATACTGTTGTTTGTAAGGGCGGCAGTGAAGTATAATGGGAAAGGAACTGGTCTCGTAACCTAAAGGTCACTGGTTCGATTCCTGGGTAGGAAACTGATGTTGTACCTTTGAGCAAGGTACTTAACCTGCATTGCTTCAGTATGTATCCATCTGTATAAATTGACTTAATGTAAATGCTATGTAAAAGTTGTGCAAGTCACTCTGGATAACAGCGTCTGCTAAATGCCCGTAATGTAATGCTAGTACTAATTGCAGTCGGCAACAGTAGGGCTAAGCTACTGTTATGGTTGGATGCTGATTATTTGATCCCAAAAAATAAAAAAGATTTATTTCTAAAACAAAGGGATGGCCAAGCTTTGTGGCCCTGCAGTGTAACTAAGACCGATGCCTTCGTGGGATTTAGACATATTGACTTAATTAACTATAAATTCTATTCAGACAGCAAGACAACACAGAGTGAAAAACTAGGCTATACCTTTATTCTTGGAACAAGGTTTCTGTACAATGTCACTGAATATGACAGCTGTTGGTCTAAAATGTTGCAACCACCACCAAATCCTTTCACTACCTTCACAAACCATAATACAATGAATAGGCCTATATACCAGCGAATGTATTTATCTTCCAGTAATATTACCGAAGACAGAATAAACCGCTTTTGCTCACGGCAAGTGGTTAAAGACATCAACAGAGTAGCGGTAGGTTACAATCAATGACAGCGTAACCTTAAGTGAAACACTTCTTCGACGGCCACGAATAAAGAAAACTGTAGCCTACACCTACGTGGTGCAGGACAGTTGTAATGGAACACAACACAATAAGAGCGGCAAAACAACATTTCAACCGAAAAGAATTTCTCAAGATTGAGAAATTGAGTATTTGCCTCACGCTGCCTGAACAATCAACAAACCAGGTTTGCAACAGCTCGAACTGTTAGCCATAGAAAAAATAAGAACGTGCGTTTTTACACAGTGCAATACTAAGACACTTTCCCCACATAAATGCCCATTGCAGCTATAGGTAGCGCAGATTTTCGGTTTATCTGGTTGACTCAGTCCTTACTCGGGAATGCAACCTACACAAATGAAACCAACAGCAGTCTTTCATTTTTAATAAGGACTTATATTAAAATAGGCTACTATCCGCTGTGTCTTCGACTAATCTGGACGTCCGGAGTACACCTCGGAAATAAATAAATAGTGTACTCGATTCCTTGTTCGCTCCAGAAATGAGGGCGTATACATTTTTAGGGGCACACCTCCACATACATAGACAACCATCACAGGCCAAATACACACTCCTCCTCGGTAACACGCTCCCTATCCAAAATATCTGAGACACCAATTCAAGATGCTGATTGGTCATTGGCGATGTCCGTCAAAACTGAATGCACTGTGTAGAAAAACTGCAACAACTGGGGTAATAATGTCCCCTTAAAACAAACTCACGGTATACCTGTAAAGTTTCTTCTGCAACAGCAATACCTCAACATCTATAAGAGTATCCAAAACCATCGACTGAATTGCACACAGCGTGGTCTTGGGCATTAGAGGTAGATATTTCCTCGATTCCCCTCTGCAGGCAATTGGCAATTTGCCTAACGTTTTCGGAAGCCATTTTCATTGGCCACATTGGCTACTAAAAGACAGACTCACCTTCCAAGAATCCGCAACCCCGGGAGGGTTGTCTTTTAATCGCTTTATTCCACAATAATAAGTCTCCCCTTTCCTGTTTCGCCCCCGACAACGCAGCAATAAAATCTGATTTCACTAGTCCTCGGCGATGTAAAGTTTTTATTTGAAATAATTTCAGCGAGTCAGCAGCTTCTCTCAGCTTTGACCACCATCTTTTTAATACAGGAAATGACATGGAAAACGGAAGAAAGCAACTTGAGAACAGAGGGGACCCTAAAATCAAAGACATACGATGTTTTACCCAAAAGTTTAGTTGTATAAAAATCTGCCACTGTTATACTATTCACAGAGGTGTGTGCATAGCCTGGTGTTTTCTTAAACCAGTGTTTCGCAAAACAACGTATAAAGCATTAAAATGCTATTTTAAAAATCGTTTTCCTTCCGGTGGTTAACTTCATTATGTCACTTAACGTTAACTGCAATCAGTGCACTGCTTGGAGGTTTTGCTACGCTTAATGCATGTAGCCGGCGCAGGCTACTTTAATAATCTGCAGTGTAAAGTTTCGTTGAAAGCAACGTTAAATGGTGTAGCCAAGCTACTGCTATCTGTTGAATCTATGACTTAATCGCTAGGCTAGCTAACTAAAATGTTCGCTCTTAACAGGAATGAAATTGCTCGCAAATAAAATACAAATGTGCCAAATACAGTCGCCTAACGTTAACCTATCCTGTACTACAATGAAATTACAAAAGCCTATGTCTCTCCAACGTCAAAGATCCGTCCGCCAGGAATACACAGTTACTTTGTAAATGTCTCCGGAAGACAATGTAACAATGGACAACGTCTGCGTTTTATCCGGAGTCGATCAGTGGGAACTAGGCAACAATGTGACGACTTTTGCCTTGATTTGAATGTGCCCGCTCAGCCAGCGTAACCTACTCTGCAACCATATTTAGTTCGATCTTCATCCCGTTTTCTATCTCTGAGGTGCAAATATAACTAGTAACACTTGGTCCTGCAAGTTGGAACAAACCATTTTTTGTTGGATTTTTGTCAATGCTACTGCCCAGTGGCAGCAGTATTGTTCAGATTGGAGTATTAGGCTATCAAACCAGACTTCATGTTGTATCATCTGTACGAGAGTCCCATAATGCTGCTGGAATTTCTCGGCCTTGGTTAATTACAGTGTGTATGCTATAATGGGACATAATTATTTCTGCAGCAAACCACGTTTTTTTCTATTGTAGCCTAATATTCAATAAAAATGTGAAAATGGACATTCACACAGCTTCAGAGCATCCACAAGAGTAGCTAAGTAGTTAAGCCTGTACACATTATGTAAGCTATAGGTGACTATACAGCTACCTTTTGCTCTATCCTGTGTACTCAAGTTTGTATTTATTTATTTAGTGATTACTTGTATTAGTTTGCCAGATACACTTAAATTATCTAGACATTGATATTAAAACACTACACGAAAGGCATACAGTCATGGTACAGCCCCTTAAGGACAGGGAACCCTGTAACTTTGCCTACGTAATTTATTGACTGAGTGCAACTGTAGCTCATGTGTTTCCACAAAGCTCAGGCATTTGTAAACTAAAACTAAAAAAGTGCAACAGAACAGGCACAGAAGCCAAATGCATGTAGACATAAGACTGTAAAAAATGTTATTAGTTAACTATTTTCATACTTTGTAGTCCATGCTCACCAGTATTCTGAAAGTATATGCCAGCAGTAGCACAAGGTATGGCGGGAACATGTATGAAATTTTGAATGCTACCCAGGACAAAGAAAAGTATGGATGGGTGAAGGGTTGACATACTTTGAGCCAAGCTGTAATCATATTGTAGAGGCTGCATACGTGTTTTGTTATGTACACACTTGCTTGTAATTTTCCATTGGACCGTGGCAATATGTAGACCAAACATCAAGACACAACGGATGAAGCTGGCATCTTGAGCAAACAAGATGTACCCACAAGAACAGTGAAAAACCGAACAACTAGGTAAGATTGACCCAAACATCTGCCTATAAAATTTTTGTGAGGGTTGCAGATGGTACCAACACATGGTTGCACAACCTCTTTGGAATTATATTAACATGCCTGTAAATAAACAATATGCCTTTTAAAAAAATGCAGTGCATCACTGCATTAAAACACGTTTAATGCAGTGATGTCTCAGACATACTATTTCTGCAGAAATAAAAGACCCACTTGCAGTACATTGCTGTTTTCTGTCTTTGTTGTCTAAATGAGGATAACCCAGCAAATGCTGTGTGCTTCTGCACTTGACATGTTAAATTTCCAACTAGCCCATAAACCCTTCCCCTTGTTGACCCTATGCAATACATAGACCGGTGCCTTCACATGGGATGCCACCATATTAGAGGATGTCCGGAACTTTAGTGATCAAATATCAGCAACTTTGGTCAAGCCAGGAACCCTGTAGACTCAAGAAAAAATGTGACATTTCAAGATCCATTTCTTTGTATGTGGCATCTGTACAGCGGCAACAAAATGAGAGAACACCACCTAAAGGTTGCTGCAGTAGTAACGGATGTCTGTGCTGCTCACACATAGCAACAAAGGAAACTGCTGGACTGCTTGTGGCAAGGTAGCTATAACGGCTTTTGGGGGCATCGGAAATGGTCCTGGTCTCAAATACTACAGCACTGTTACCAAATGTAAAAGTATGCAAGGGAGCACAGCCTGGACTTGCGCGTTTGCTGTCTCCAAGGTGATGACTTTAGTCAACTGGCTGGAGTTTGATTTTCAATTTGAGACTTTTACGCGTGCATGCATCGCACACATCTTACGCCACCTTTGTTTTGTAAATGTACCCTTTTTCTCATTTTCAATTAATGTATTGATAGACGATAAATTGATTTCAGAGAATCAACAATCAACTCTTGACATTCTAGGTTAGTCAACCCAAAGAAAATCGCGCAAGAGCAGAAATAAACATATGACGTTGATATGACATGACTGTGCAGCTGTCAAGTGATCTAAGGATCTATTTTTTTCTCTCCAAATCTGTGATTAGCTTTGGCGTGAGGTTTACTGAGAACGAGAAATTATCTAAAAACGTGAGTATGAACGCCAGATGCGAGACACTTGGCAATCATGGATACTCAGCTTTTATAGTATGAGCTTCTAACATTAGACAACTGGGAGGACCTATGAACCAGCAATGCTTTATTTTTTGCTTCGAGTTAAGTAATTATGCTTCCCTCAATATAACGTAAACTAGGCAACTTTGACGTTAGGATTCTAGCGCCAACTTCATTTTATGAATTCAGAAATTTCATTTGTGTCACCGATAACTCGCTCCCATAGAAACGGATTTCTATTTTACCAGAGCGTAGGGTGACACTTTTCACACAGTTTCTTGTAAATAATGGTTCTCAATTTTTTTTTAACGCGCCGATAGAATGGCTCAGGCTTTCTATGTTTCAGTGTTAACTATGGCTAGTTATAACTTTTGTTCGACCACTGCATTTGTCTGAAATCCGTTTTACCTCAAGAATCGTTAGCTGAACAGCGAAAAAGTGTTTGTGAGGCGATGTTTCCTCGGGGAAGGTTTGTCTCGAAGATACAACTTCCGGACGATGTCCTTGTTGGCTGGAGAATGATAATTTTCCCGGAGTTTTTGTTAAAAAAAGAAGGCACTACCTTGGCCAAGGCGTAGAAGAAATCTAACCCTGAGTTAGTTAATTTTTTATTCTCATGTTATTGTTTCTTGGTAGATGTGAGTAAATGTCTAACTTGCAACATCTTTGCAGATCGACATGTTCATTACCTAGCACGCGAACTCTTGGCTAGGCTATATCAATGGACTGTCATATTGGTGTAGTTAACTGTACTAACTTAGCCTACTGTTACAGTATCTAGCCTTATATGATTTCTGCCGATAGATTTATATCTGTCTAGTTAGCTAGCCAGTTAACTACAAACCACCAAGTTCTCTGGTTACGATGAGGAAGTTCCGGCGTCTATTTAAGTAGCTAGCTCACAAGCTATTGCTTGCATACTAGCAGCTAGTCTTCCTGTAATGTATCAAAATGGAGCGTTTCATTTGTATTTGCGTGTCTGAGTGTTTACGCTCAGTGGTTACGCCAGTGCTCGAATAGAGTGTCTGTAGTTCCGTGACATGCTTGCATGCTGCACACGTGAGTTTTTGTAGCGGCATACTGGGGCTTTCAATGGCAAACCTATCAATTGTATGCTCTTTTGGCTATTTAACAGTGTTAGCTATCGTAGCTAGCGAATGAATACGTACTGTCTGTTTTATGCCGTTAGCACCGAAAGTCATTTCGTCACAGGTGCGCATGCTCATATATTTACTACAAAGGGCTTAGAAGTAAAATGCAATCTCGTTTGCGTTTTATTGCTAAAAACGTTGACAATTTAACGGAGTGTTCAGAGTAAACTATTGCACACTGTTATGCTGGCCATATTTGTCAACATAAAACTTGCCACGATATTTATCACACTTTCTTTACAGTTTCAAAATGTAATGACAAAGGGTATATGTATTACATTTCACATATTGTTGGTTTAAAGTCACATTGTAAATTTAATGAAAAAGCATTAAAATTTAGAACAATTCCGCAATGTACTTTATTCTCATACTTTATTCTCATACTAGTGGTTGCTAATCATTATCTATAATCATTATCTATAAGCAGGTTGTAGACTGTAGCTGTTTTTCTTTTGGATTTAGTGTCTAAGTACCGTGGAAAGGACCCCCTAAGATGTTTAAAGGACTTATCACCAGGCCAGGACTCCCTCCACAAGGTACTGAAAGCTGTGCCTCGAGGCCTCACCGTGGGTCCTTCCTTGGCAAGCAGCGATCGCTTGGGGCTTTGGTGCGTCGGGCGTGCCCTGCAGAAAGGGGCTCTCTTGGGCCTGCAGGAAGACCAAGTCAAGAGCACAGGCAATGGAGAAACACAAGAGGTACACAAGCATTGCAAGAACTATAATTCTGGCATGAGGCCAATGCAAACTGCATGTTTTAACGACCAACGTCCATGGAAGCCTGTTGAAGTGCAACATGTGCAGATCCAGTAAATCACAAAGCTGATGATTTTTAGAACTTAGTAGTGCTAGTAGAACCCAATAATTACAGCCATCCTCTGTACAAGTTTGAATTGAATGTTTTTGCAGTCTAACAGAACAGGTATATTTAATTTGTTCATAGAGTGGGGGTGAAGTTCCATGTGCAGCAGTTACCAGTGGGCCTGGCGGGGATGAGAGTTACTGGATTAGGTATGTCACTCCAGACACCACTTCAACTTTTATTACATTTGCTGGTTCTGATTGTAAAACAACACCTGTGCACTGACATCAAACCTTGCATTTCACTTGCTTACAATAGTTCATGCATTTAATGTTTGAATTCAGTTACATTGAATACAAGTCTTCTGTGTAGAACAAAATATGTTTTTCCTACATTATAGGCTTTGAACATCTGTTTTCCCACCCAAAATCAATAGTGTCCATGTCTGTATATTGCAGACTTAGCTGCCACTGGACAGACATCATTTCACAGTGCACAATATTTTGTCCAGTAATGATTTGTGAATTTTTCTTCTTGTATCAAACAGATTCGCCTGTTTTGCAAAGAGTAAGGCGGAGCAGAATGTGAGCGTCCAGGAAGTTGATGGCAGGCTCTGTCTCAGGGCTTGTGAGGACATCGATCCAGGAACGGAGCTGCTTCTCTGGATGGAGGATCAACAGGGTCCTCCTCAACCGCTGGAACCAGAAAAAAGCCAGAGAGGGAAGGTCACTGCAGAAGTGGTTCTTGAAGAGGACGCGCCTTTTGTGGAAGGAGTGAACCGGCCTCATGAGGAGACTGCTCTGGAGCAGGAGTCACAGCTGCCAGGTACCATTCTCTGTAGATGTGTTTACTCTTTGCCCGCTGCACATTAGCAATATGGATGCCATTTGATGAATAACTGTTTGGTGTTGCTTATCTGCAGATGTGACCAAGACTTCTCTGGCGGCTTCAGGAGAGGGGAATGGGAAGTCCACGTTGCAGAGCCATATCAGAAGAAGAAAACCGCAAATATTTCGAATGAAGAAGAAACCTGTGAGGAACCTTGAAACCTGTGCCCCTAAACAGGCCAAGCAAAATGGGGGCGGGGGAGGCTGGCGGGAAAACAGTACCGCGAACGCTTTTCCGGAGTTGTCCAACGTGCTCCTGAACGAAGGTGGGGTTCCCTCGGAGGAAATGCAAAAGGCGGGAGAGGAGTGTCACGCTGGCAGAAAGGTGGAAGAGCAGGGCCCAGGTGCCTCTAGAGCCAGCTCTCGCCTGGCCGCCAAGCCCAGGAAGGTGCACACGCTCGTCAGCCGCATCCAGAAGAGGCTGCAGGAGCGGAAGATGAGGGTGCTGGAGCAGCGCGTGGGCGAACAGGGCCCTTCTGAGGACAGCCCCGTGGAAGCCCTTCCCGGAGGCCCCAAAAACAGAGCGGCTGACCAGGAAGCAGGCGCGACAGAAAAGGTGGAAGCACATCACTTTGCGGTCCAGCAGAACCCCTATGACTTCCTCAAGGGTATATATCGAGGGGGAGGGCAGGGAGCTCAACAGGAGGCTTTTGTGCCCGTGCCCGAACTGTTCCATTTAGACACCAGGGAGAGGCGGTACAAGTGCGACGAGTGTGACAAGAGCTTCTTCCAGCTGTGCCACTTGAAGAAGCACAAGTTCACCCACTCCGACCTCAAACCGTACCTGTGCACGGAGTGCGGGAAGAACTACAGCTCCCAGGAGAGCTTTCGCGCCCACCTCCTCATGCACAAGGGGGAGAGGCCCTTCAAGTGTCAGCAGTGCGACAAGAGCTACGGCCTGAAGCGGGACCTGAAGGAGCACGAGGTCCTCCACACCGGCGAGCGGCCCTTCGTCTGCGACATCTGCGGGAAGGCCTTCGCCCGCCGGCCCTCGCTGCGCATCCACCGCGAGGCCCACCGGGCCCGGGAGACCGGCGTCCGGGCCGCCAAGATCAAGTGTCCCGTCTGCGGCAAGGAGCTGGCCAATTCGGGCTCGCTGCGGAACCACATGAGGCTGCACACCGGGGAGCGGCCGCACCCCTGCCCCCACTGCGGCAAGACCTTCCGGCAGCGGGGCAACCTGCTGGGGCACCTGCGCATCCACACGGGGGAGAAGCCCTTCAAGTGCGACCACTGCGACCGGCGCTTCTCGCAGGCGCCCGAGCTTCGGCGCCACCTCATCTCGCACACGGGGGAGGCTTACCTCTGCCCCGTCTGCGGAAAGGCCCTCCGGGACCCCCACACTCTGCGGGCCCACGAGCTCCTGCACACGGGCGAGCGCCCCCACACCTGCGAGGTGTGCGGGAAGGGATACACCCTGGCCACCAAGCTCCGCCGCCACCAGAAGTCCCACCTGGAGGAGAAGCCGTACAAGTGCTCGACGTGCGGCGCCGGCTACACGCTCATGCAGAGCCTGGTCCGCCACCAGCAGGTCCACAAGAGGAAGGAGCAGAAGGTGGCTGGGGAGCTGGCCGAGGCCCTGGCGGCCCTGGAGCCTGGCCACCCAACCCCGGTGAAGGGGAGGCCGAGGAGAAGTGCCCCGAAGGTGGTCTCCAGGCCCAGGGCGCAGCAGTGGGAGGGCCTGGGGCCCCCTGGGGAGCAGATGGTGGTTTATGTCCAGGACATCGATGGTCTGACCATGGAGCCCACCCCCGAGGAGGTCATCATCAGCACTTCCGGACCCTTCCAGGACGGGGCGGCCTTCTCGCCCGAGCACGTCATCCACAAAATAGTGGGCACCTCTGGCCAGCTGAACCAAATGGTGCAGGAGCAGGAGTGCGTGCAGCTGAACGAGGACGTTATAGAGATCATCGTGTCGGACTCCACTGAGAAGTGCATCATCGTGGAGGAGCACAAGGTCCCCGGAAACGTGGTGATTCTGCAGGGAGATGATGGGCTGAGCTCTGTGGCAGAGACTATTGAGATATAATCAAGTTCTCTTCTGCCTGACATTGGATGGTTTCGTGTATGCCCAAACAATTTCACTATTGATGATGAAAGAGCAGTTTATGGAATATGGACACTTAGCCCAGAAAGTGGGGTTATTGGTAGGACTTGGTAGGACAATATACACATTGGTGTTACTTTGCATGTTATTGGATTACTGTAGTCAATTTTATACAAAACATTTTGTATAATGTAGTTGCTGTGGGACTAAAATAAACCAAAAAACTCAAAAATTGAAAGAAATGATTAAGCAGTGTTTTGGTTCAGGT
The DNA here is from genome assembly GCF_013347855.1 of Anguilla anguilla. Lineage (NCBI taxonomy): Eukaryota > Metazoa > Chordata > Actinopteri > Anguilliformes > Anguillidae > Anguilla > Anguilla anguilla. The sequence goes on from NC_049216.1 coordinate 7,474,160, forward strand.
TGCATTGTGACACCACCAGCAGTGTCTCTGTAAGATTTCTGCAAATATTGACAGTCCTGTATGGTCAACCTTGTCTGAGCACTAACTGTTCCAAAACCGTCCTTTTCAAGTACCACACAAGTTGTGGTTTTTGTGATTTGCGTAGAAATAACCGTATCGTTGTCAAAAAAAGGTGCAAATCATGTAAGGTGCCGTTTCATGTAAAGTTTTTCAAAATGTGCCCCTCACTTTCACAGTCTCACCTTCTCATGCCCTCTGAGCCCGTAGTACTAAATGCCAAATGGAAAGTTTAGCTTTCACTTCATAACATTACATTTGAAATAATGTATACAGAAGCCTTAAAGTACTTAAAATATATTGTGTATTTCCTGTTTACTTTGCTGCAATGGCAGCAAATTCTGACATCACCTTTGTACTGTGTGTTATCCAATATTTGAAGTCAAATATTTAAACGTCCAGGACTTGCAGCTGGATCAATAGTCTTTTTGATTTGGGGCTTCTTTTATGCTGAGCGCAAGATTTGGATGTGTATGCGTTTTATAATAACACGATTCCAAGCAATTGACGATGAAAAAATAAATCTCCTTACAATGATGATATTCGTACCTATAAAGGTGTGGCGTGAATCTGGATTTACCAGCAGAGCATAGAACACCAGTTCTCTGCTTTTTTTACTTGTTTTGGAGCCTCCGTGAGACCATGTTCTCTTTCTCTTCTGCTCATACCCTTGTCCTGATTTAAGTCATGTAGAATGTTTACTCATCCACTTTCACTTTTCCTCCAGTTCAGTGTGCGCTTCACATGCCAGGCACTCAACAGATGCAATTAGCTCGAGTGACTTACACTGCTTACATTGTTTCCATTCAATCTTTGTCAGTTTTCTTGAAGCATTTCAAGTTAAACACTTTGCTCAAGAGGACAACGGAGGTTAGTAGTGTAGTTTTAAGCCTGGCTCGAGAGTATAGTGGCAGTTATAAGCCTTGACTCGTAAGCCTGGTTCTCTACCATTATGCAACACTGCCTCCCACACCGCATTAAATATAACGAGCAACTGCGTTTATGCAAATGTACCTTTTTCCCCGTACTCATGTACAAATAAAGTTTCATAATCAAAGTCAATACTGGCTTACGATTGAGCACAGCGCATCATGATGAGCACGACTGTCTTTCTAGAAATCTAAAGAAACCATAATTCAGCGCACTGGCTCACAAATGATTTAGTTTTATCTTTGTTCTCCCCCCCCCCCCCCCCCCTCAAAGCTTTTCCACACATGTCTAATACATATGGACTATGCTGACCAAAGTGCAAATAGCACTAGAGATCTAGAGAGAAAGGCAGCCCAGTTTCTGTGACAGAGCAGTATTGTTTTTCAGTTTAGAAGAAGAAGCAGGGTGGTTATCCACCCGTTAATGCCAGTAAACTGTGTGCAGCACCATTGTCTAACATATTTGAGTACAAAGCAGACACGGGAGCAGTGAAGCACATTTTAAGATTATTACATTTAAATTGAACAGAAAGGGAGCAATGGCCTCTTGGAGTTCAGACGCTCCACATCGGTTCAATATTAACCAGGTGGTTGCATGTTGTTTTAAGTGGGGGGTTGATGGTGGGTGATGGGGGTGGAGAGGGGGTGCAGGGTGTCCTAGATTTTTGCCAGGAATTCAGTTCTCACCATCAGAAACAATGGGTGGAATACAACAAGCTCTTCTTCTCTCCTTTATCCTTTCTTCTGTTCTTCAAATCACACTTTGTGAAAATGGTAAGGCAAATCTAACACAGATGCTGAAAAATATTGTCTGTGATCACTGTGTAAGAGTAAAAGATTTGTTTTGTTTCATTGTATTAGCAAGCGTTTTACTTTCCAGTGCATTGGCTGTTTCCAAAATAGTTTGACATGATAATAGACTACCAATTTTTACATGAATGCTGGGTTTTTCAGATATAGCATCCAGAACGGTGTTACATTTTTTAAGGTCTGCAACATTTATTTTATAATTCATAAGTGACAAAGAAAAAAAGAGGCAATCAAAATAGAACCACTATGTGCTGTTAGATCATCCAACTATATTGTATATTTTAACATTGTTAAGTTATGGTCTGTTAATTTGTGCCTGTAGTAATTGTAGTTTAGGTAATATGAGAATTACCCTTGTAATTATAATGTAAGCATTATTACATTAATTATAATGTAGCATAATGGTTATGATTAACTCTGCCGGCAATTCCAAAGTTGAAAATTTAATTTCATCTGGTGCACTACTGTTATACTCTTGAGCAACGTCCTTAACCTGAATCGCTTTAATAATATTAAATATTTAGTCGATGTCGTAATGTCGCTAACAATTTATTATAGCATTTTTAAATCAGGATTTAATTAAAGTTTTATTTTGTCTATTTCTGTAAGTATTTCTTGACAGAGACTTGGCTTCTCAAGTTTTCGTCCGTGCGAGGAGAGCGAACTCTTTCCTGGAGGAAGTGAAACCAGGGGACCTGGAGCGAGAATGCTTGGAGGAGATCTGTGACAAAGAGGAAGCTCGTGAAGTTTTTGAGCAGACCGAACCCACGGTGAGCCAAGCGTAACTGCCACCAACTTACCCCATGGTCATAGGGGACAGCCAGCACTGTGTGCTCTGTAGTTACAAGCTGACCTTAAAGGCAAGGCCACAACTGCTTCCTGGTCATTCCAGAATCGATGTCCATGGCATTTTCATAGTATGACACTAAATGTGTATATCCCCTGCAATGTATTTCCTGTTACCTTTTCTAAATTCATGAATGCAAAAGTAAAAGAATTGGGACAGTGACACAGTTTTAGTTGCTTTGGCTCTGAACTTCGGTACATTGGATTTGAAGTGAAACAAGTGCAGACTATTAACCTTAATTTCAGGGTATTTACAACCATTTCCAGTGATCCGTGTAAGAATTATATCACTTTTTATACGTAGTCCTCCCAATTTGAATTTGTCCAAAAGACAAATTAACATAATATCAAATAAAGTTGTCATATTTAGTTCTTGCTTGCAAATCCTTCACATTCAATGACTGCCTGGAGTCTGAAACCCATAAACATTACCAGAGACCGGGTATCTTCCCTGGTGATGATCTGCCTCTGCTTGGCCTGTGCGGTAGCCACCTTCAGTTCCTGTTTGTTTCTGGGGCATTTTTCCTTCAGTCTCATCTTCAACAAGTGAAGCGCATGTTCAGTTGGATTCTGGATGGGTGACTGACTGACTGACCAGTCAAGAACATTCCACCTTTTGCTCCTGGAAAAACTCCTTTGATTGCTCTAGCCGAATGTTTTGGGGTCATTGCCCTGGTGAAAGGTGAAGTGCCGTCCAGTGACGTTTGAGGCGTTTGGTTGGATCTGAGCAGATAAGTTGTTTCTGTAAGATGTTTCAATCACATCACAATCATCAACCATCATCAGAGGCAGCCGTGCACACCCAAGTCATAGCACTAGCTCCACTTTGTCTCACAGATGAGGGGGGTGCTTTGAATCATGAGCAGTTGCTTTCCTTCTATACACTTCCCTCTTTCCATCCCTTTCGTACAGATTAAGTGTCATCTCATCTGCCCTTTGCTGTCATTGACATTTCTTTGGCCCCCATGTTGAGAGCTTCCACATGCAAATGTCACACCTAGAATCAATTACTTTTGTTCGCGTTCTTGTGCATGAACCAATGATGCAAAGACACAGCTGGCCAAGAAACGGCTGAGCAGCCCATTGTCCAGTTACCTTTGCTGTTGTAAAATATGTTGACAATGTATGAAAAAGGTTGTAATTCCTACACGGATCACCCAATATGGATGCAAATACCCTCAAATTAAGCCTTACAGTCTGGGCTTTGACCCCATAGTCATTATTTTATTTCAAATCCATTGTGTTGAAGTACTCAGTGAAAACAACAAAAATTGTGTCACTGTCCCAATACTTCAGCAATTAACTATTTTTATTTTTTAATATCTATTATATCTATTCAGTATTAACTTAAAAATGCTTCCTTTTTCCCCAATCCAGACCAGATTTTGGAACCAATATGTGGGTAAGAAGGAATTTTCTCAGTAATTATAAAATATTCTTTTAAAATATAAATATTATTTTTAATGTACAAACTGTGTGATATTTGCTGTTAAAGCCAAATAGCAACTGTTAATCCAAGAACAATAATTATCATGAATCTTCAATATTTATGCATTTTCAGAATACATCCTGATCACTCTCCTATCAATCAAATGATCAACGTTTTTCCATTTAAATAAAGCCAATTAATTTAATTAACTATTTTTTTAAATTCAATTAAAGCCTTTGCTTTGCTTTCTCCTCTGTTCCATGTGTGCTTCTCTCATCCACCTGCTTTTAGTAATCCAGACATCTGGTTTGCCTGTCCATTTATCATTTATCCTAGATGAACCACCCAGCCCCATTTTACCCATTAACCTCTTGTTGACCAATCAGAAAATAGGTGGTCTCAGAATGTTTTCACTGATAGGATGTGATAATAGGAATTTATTCCACTTGAATCATTCTGAAACATAATATATAAATGAGACTTTTAATAGCCCTGTAATGATTATGGGAAAATAAACCTTGATAAATATAATTTCTCTCCCAGGCCATGCAGTTTTGTTTCATTGCAATTTAGATATTTGTGCCTGTTGATAATTGCAAATTCGAGCTAACTGGTATAACATAAGGGGGTTAGTAATGTACTGCTGACCTTTGTTATTTAGGTCTGTTGTATTAGAACCTGAGGTTAGAACAAATAATGTGGTCTGATGCTCTCCTATCCAACTAAGCGCAATGCTTTTCAAGAACTGTATTTTTGTATTTTCCAAACCCAAAATGCTGTTTTATTTTGAAATGTTTTTAGAGCCAATATTTTGAACAATTTTGCCCATCTGTGTGTATGTTTGTGTGTGTGTGTGTGTGTGTTTGTATGTATGGTGTTGTATATGAATAATGTTCTTCTTCACAAAAAGCATGTCACAGTAACTCAACTTTTCCTTTTTATTTTAAGATTGTAAAGGAACTGGTTTGCCAAGAGACGTTAAAGGTTTACAGACATTGCGGACATGTTTGGATGGTAAAAACAATTTTCTATATATATAGTATATTTTCTAAGTACATATATGTATCTGCACAAATTCATTTATCTATTTATTTCACTCTAATTGGTATGTCAGTATATTTGAGCCACCAAGTTACTAAGTGATCATAACCTGCCCACAACTGTCGGTCTTCAGCAGTAGGACACAGTTGGTTTTGCCTTGCCATTGGTAACATGGGGTTGCATTGACCAAGGTTCTAGTGTAATTACCACAGCATCAGGTCATCAACAACAAAAGCTACTTGTGGATTTCAATGAGAAATACACATAATATGCCTGCGCTAATTCTCCTGTAGTGCTGTGTGTGGACTGTAGGGTATAAAATAGTCATTGGCTGTCCCTTAGGACTGCATTGACTGTAGGATGTAAACAGTTCTGAAGTACAGTCTCTCAAATTTGTCACGCCCCAGATAAATAATTCTTAAATAATACAACAATTTTGAATTAACAGCACCCATTAAGAATAGAATTGTTTACATTTTTAAAAACGTATTTATTTTTTGGCAGGGAATTGTTCATCTGGCATTGGTGTGAACTATCAGGGTGACCGCTCTGTGACTGTATCAGGGAGGCTGTGTCAGTACTGGACCAGCAAATTCCCACACAGAATCACGTAGGTTTTCAACATTACCTGCTCTCCAACATCTAATATTACTCCAGAGGATGGATAGAGGTGATTTTCTGACTAGAAATGTTTCTTAGGGAATTCAACGTTACACTTGACCCAACCCTGATACAGAACTACTGTCGGAACCCAGACAACAGCCCTACGGGGCCCTGGTGTTTCACCCGGGATGCCACCGTCCGGAGAGAACCCTGCGCTGTCCCAATATGTGGTAGGGTCCTCGTCTTTACCCCCTGGTCCGCGCCCATTTGCTTTAGAAAGACCTCCCCATCCTGCATCCTTTCCGATCTCCTCACAATATCTTACAGTTGCTCCCAAAGTCTGGCTCCCAAAGTCCGTGTTGGCTTAAGCAGTTTGTCATTAGAGGAGTCCAGGATGGTGTGGCTGCTGTCACCTGCTTTAATAGAAAAAGGTTTCCGTATGGCTGAGCCATCTCAAGGATGTGGATGAGGAATTTCTGTAGTTGTTGGGACATTTGACATAAATTTCCTTGGTTAAAATTCCTGTCCTCATTTTCATCTATTAAATGCAATGTTTAACATTTGTGGTAGGCTTACGAGTGTGCCTGTTACTCTCTGTCCTCCAACCCCGCTGTGTACTCCACAGGTCAGCCTTTTGTGCCTCCTCCACTACCTCCTACCATTGATGCGAAAGCCACATACACAAAGAAGGATTGCTTGGCCAACAATGGCATGGACTATACAGGAGATCTCTCTGTCACCATGAGAGGCTTCAAGTGTTTACCCTGGAAGTCCCCTAAAGCAGTGCTTCTCAGTGCTGGGAAAGAGTTCCTTCCAGAAGTCGAACTTGTGGAGAACCACTGCCGAAACCCGGACGGGGACTTAGAAGGGCCCTGGTGCTTTGTGGACAAGCCCAACATCACCATGGACTACTGTGATCTGGAGTTGTGTGGTGAGTTAGAGATACTATAAAAAGGCTGCTGTCTCTGTATCTTTTCTACCAAAAATTGGTCGACATAGCTAATCAGAGCTCGGATCTACCATGGCTTGATGTGGCCACAAAAGGTTATGCCGGTACCAGGAATAGTATGACTAATCGTGATCAGTGGTCACTACCGAGAATCTACCAAGAATAAACCTATCACAGATGATACCAGAAATAAGATCTGTCATTGCAAGAGCTCAAGAGGCATTAGATTGCTGAAGGCCACAGGGGCTCATGTGCCAATGAATAAGGAGAGCAGTCGACAAAACCGATAGCAGGGTAGACCAGGGCAGTCGGCAGGTGTCCTGATTTCTGTAGGCTAACATTAAAACTTTAACTTGCTCCTGAGCCAAGGACTAACAAAGCAGGCAAGTCTTAAAACATCTGTCTTCCCTACCTAAAGTTCCCTAATAAAGCACACACAAAAAAAAAAAAAAAAGAAATCAAGTAAATATTAGATGGCCCAACACAACAGTTATAGAGAGAGAGGTTTATTTCCAGGTTTTATATATGGAAGGTGTGACCTCTTTCTGCCTAACCCTGTGTCTGCAACCATGGGTTCCTTGGAGGCGACACACTATTATCTGTATTAATGCCCAGGGTGGGTGGATTTCAGGTGGATTTGGATTTATGTATGCCCTGTGTCTCCGTGGAAGAGCAACTGCTCTGTTTGCTGAAAGCATCTGCAGGCCGCCTTTGCTTGAAGTGTAGTCTTTCTGAGCAGTGTCTACACCGCTCAGCTCATAGACTGTGAAGTCAAGAGAAAGAGGCAACTGGCAGCACACATTTTGAAGGATGCAAATACGTTTCTGCTGGTGCTGTTGTTTGTGTGCTGTTGTTTGTAGCTTTTTTAAAATATTACATATGTATCTTGGTGGAGCACCATTGAATATTTTGCCTGCATCTTGGTGGAGCACCATTGAGTATTTTGCCTGTATCTTGGTGGAGTACCATTGAATATTTTGCCTTTATCTTGGTGGAGTACCATTGAATATTTTTCCTGTATCTTGGTGGAGTACCATTGAATATTTTGCCTGTATCTTGGTGGAGTACCATTGAATATTTTGCCTTTATCTTGGTGGAGTACCATTGGATATTTTTCCTGTATCTTGGTGGAGTACCATTGAATATTTTGCCTGTATCTTGGTGGAGTACCATTGAATATTTTGCCTTTACCTTGGTGGAGTACCACTGAATATTTTGCCTTTACCTTGGTGGAGTACCATTGAATATTTTGCCTTTACCTTGGTGGAGTACCACTGAATATTTTGCCTGTATCTTGGTGGAGTACCATTGAATATTTTGCCTGTATCTTGGTGGAGCACCACTGAATATTTTGCATGTATTTCTCTCTGTCCACAGATGAACCGATTGATGATTACGACACGACACGAGAAAGGGCGGTGGGCCCAGGTCCGAAAAAGGCATTTTTCAGCCCCAGATCCTTTGGCAAAGGAGAACTGGGTAAGTGTATCACTAGGAGGGGAGCATGGACAGGTGGAGGTGAGGTCAAGGTGGACGAAAAGACCCAAATGTCGTTTTCAAAATGTTTTCTTATTCTTTGTTTCCTAATAGGTGTAAAGTATCAGCTCATGAGTATAACAGAGGAGTTCCATACAGACTTCCTGGCAAAGGTGCAGGTGGCACCTCACTAAAGACTAAACATTTCCAGAATGATGGATAAGGGTCTGGCTAGATTCCCATTTAGTTGTGAGATAACATTATGACTAAAACAATCCCCATGCAGTCTTGGAGCATTGTATTGTTCCAAATAAGTGCGAACAAAATTTCAGAAATACGTTTAAGGCATGTTGCAGATAAACTCATTGGCAGCATCCCTTGATGGTTGTCATTTAGTCATTAGAACAAATCAAGGAGGGTCCATGTCAAATTTAAGATAACATTCAGGGGTCATCCAGGTAACTAGACAAATGAGAACATTTACACTAATAAATGATAACCAAAAACTGTCAGCTGGGACAATGGTGACTCCAGAGTTACAAGTGGAATTCCAAGTTTTGGGGAAAAAAGTTTTTTTTCCCCAGCCTCGGTCTTGTCTTATGTGGTAGGGCCGCATGTTAGGCAAGAACCCTCTCAGAGGCTGAAATACTGTTGACCTCCAAGGCTATTGCATATGATGTACCATTTGTAGCAGACCTTTGTGGATTAAATGATGTACATACCTATTATACTGGGCCTTTGGTAATAATTGTATTGTAATAATAATTGTATGTGGTGACGTTTTTTTAAAAAGTTTACTTTTGAATTTCACTCTATACACTCTCTGACCTCAGTCTTGGATTGTCAGAAGAAGTAGGCGACTGATTGTTTCAAGGTTTCCTGCAGGCTTCAACTAACCCCCCCGCCCCCCCCCCCATTACCCATTTCTGCTTGCCTCAAATTCCAGTGTGCGGAGAGCGACCCAAGTTTGAGAGGGAGAATAAACAGGACTCGACCGAGGAGGAGCTGCTGGAGTCTTACCGGGCAGGTCGAATCGTGAAAGGCAAAGAGGCCGAAGTAGGGAGCGCGCCATGGTACGAACGCTCGCAGAAACACAGGACGCACGGACACAACCGCATCGCATTTTACATAACGTAACACAACGTAACATAACATAACATAACATAGGACGAGAACCCAACACTGCTCGTCTATTCCTACCACTAAACTGTACTTAATGCTTAGTTTACCTAAAAGCTAAATAGTATCTAACACTGTATCAAGCCGGGCCTTGAATACCCCCAGTGTTTCTGCCTCCACTACATGTCCAGGCAAGCTATTCCACACATTGACCACTCTCTGTGTGAAAAAATATTTCCTAATGTCTATGTGAAATTTACCCTTTGCCAGTTTCCATTTATGCCCCCTCGTTTTGCTAACCGAACTCAACTTGAATAATTTCCTGTAGTTCACTTTGTTAATCCCTTTAATAAATTTAAAAGCCTCAAATCTCCCCTAAGTCTCCTTTTACTAAGCAAGCATCTCCAGCCTTTCCTCAGAACACTCATCTTTTATACCCGGAATCAATCTGGTTGCCCGTCTTTGGACCTTTTCCAGCGCCTCTATATCTTTCTTTATTTATCTTTCCACAGTATCCCGCAGCTGAAAGCCTTGGGGCTATTCCTTCTCTTTTTATGAATGGAAACCTGGTATCTGTATTCCGTATCTGTGATCAGTCAATCACATCTAACCTGTTTTCCACGGCGTCCCAGGACGATAAACAGTAAAAAGGAAACGACCAAAGTGCAGGCGCGTTCCTTTCAGTTACATACAGATTACACTTACACAGATCACAAAGGCGCAGCAAATAAAAGTCTTTAGTTGGCTTTAAAGAGCAGCAGTTATTTGAGTGGGATGTGACTGGGAAGAGCCGATGGCTGGAGGGAGGGAGCGTTTCCATGGAAACGGTGGGACTGACGGCTGTCGGTTTGGGTGACTCCAGGCAGGTGATGCTGTACAAGAAGAGCCCGCAGGAGCTGCTGTGTGGAGCCAGCCTCATCAGCGACGAGTGGATCCTCACCGCCGCGCACTGCATCCTCTACCCGCCCTGGGGCAAGAACTTCACCATCAGCGACATCATCGTTCGGCTCGGCAAGCACCAACGTGCCAGGCGAGTGGCCTTCGATGCGCAACGTCTGTTTTCGACGCAAATTACAGTTTGATGCTGTATGTTTGACGTGAGTCCTTGTGCTGTGACATGAAAGTTATCAAAGACAATTTCATCCGTGTTTCATGAACTGAAATATGAAATACGGATTGTGACAAAACAAAACTACCAGCACAATTTCAAATCCAGTGGTTTTAGACATGAATGCACTATGTAGCACACAGGAAGGGCTCTGAAACTCTTTGGATGCCCCTGAAAAAAAGAAAATCTAACTGCCACTTATGCAAATGCCACCTCTTTGATGCCTTAGATTCGAAAGAAACACAGAGATAATTGTGGCCATCGATGACATCATCGTCCATCCGAAATACAACTGGAAGGAGAACCTGGATCGGGATATTGCTCTCCTGCACATGAGGAGACCTGTGACCTTCACCGATGTGGTCCACCCCATCTGTCTGCCAACTAAGAAAATCGCGAAGACGTGAGAACATACTTCCAAAGAGTACACATGCATCTACGATATACAATAGTTCGTTTGCAAATTGCATCGCAATTAATAAGCTTCAATGGCTCATTTGTGTTTTGGAAGTTCTTGAAACAGCTGGCCTTGTGTTGTAGGCATACAATTAAGTACAGAAGTATTAGCATTGTTGTGTCAAAACATAAATTGTGTCACTGTCCAAATACTGGACTACTATATATATGTGTGTGTGTATATATATATATATATATATATATATATATATATATATATATATATATCCAGTGAGCTCCATAACAACTCAGTTATTTATTGATTAGGCTCTGTATTCCACAGTTTTAGATTTGTAATAAAACAATTCACATATACTTAAATTGCACACTCAACTTTTATTTAAGGGTATTTTTAAAATCCATTTTGGTTTCACTGTAAAATGACAATTGAACACACCTGAGTGATTAGAAACACCTGTGAAGCCATTTGTCGCAAACATTATGGTGCCCTGAAATGAAGGGGGGGGGGGGGGCTATGTATAAATAGTGCAGTAATTTCTGTAATCAAAATGTATAAAATTCCCTTAAATAAAAGCTTAGAATGCACACTTTAACCATATGTGAATTGTTTGATTGCAAATATGAAATCGTACAGAGTACAATAATACAGAGCCAAATAAAAAAATTTTTTTTTTTTTTTTTTAAAAGTCTTCTCCCCAAACATTACGGAGCTTGCTGTGTGTGTGTGCGTGCGTGTGTGTGTGTGTATATATATATATGGACACATCATAAATGCAAAACTATTGGGACAGGTATGTCAATTCACATCAAAATGTTAGTTGGCAATCAAAGATACACCTCAAGTGAGAAACCTTTTAGGTTGTCTAACATCAAACATGATATTGAATGTCAGATGCGGCATTAATGTCAAATGCTAAATTCGATGTTTCCTAAGCTTCCTAAGCATGAATCGACGGGATTTCTCTTCCCACGTAGCTTGATGTTTGCGGGATATAAGGGACGCGTCACGGGCTGGGGGAACCTCTACGAGACGTGGTCTTCCTCCCCCCACTCTCTGCCCACCGTCCTGCAGCAGATCCACCTGCCCATCGTGGACCAGTCCACCTGCCGCGACTCCACTGCCATTCGGGTCACCGACAACATGTTCTGCGCAGGTGTGCTCTTGCGGCTTGCTCTTCTCCCCAGTTTGGCCTGGCATAGGTTAGGTCAGAATAGTGGTCACTGTGTGAACTGAACCGTGTTCTTGGCTAGAAATAGCTGTACGAAGTGAGTATCGTACCTTATCAAACCTGTGTTTTGCAGTTGTTCCAATGACCGTGATATGCACTTTTTGTACGTCACTTTGCATAAAAGCGTCTGCTAAATGAATGTAATGCAATCTTCTACCTCTGCCCACTTGACAGCGTGCTGGCTTAGACATGATTCAATTACATCACCACTCCCTAGACCTGTTCCTGGAGAGCAGCAATGTCGGTTTTCAGTGTTATTCGGCTCATAGCGTAAATGAAAGCAGTTGGTTATAGTTAACTCATCTCACCTGGTTTCTTGGCTTTAAGGCTCCAGGGAAAAACCTCCTAAGATAAATCGGTTTTACAGAACTGCGTTTTACATTATAAAGCTAAAATTACATTACAAAGAAAATATTATTCTACATCTGATTTAACTAATAATTAACTAAGTTAATTTTTTAAAGAATACTTAAATGCAGCAAGTTTATTTTTTTTGACTATTTGTTTTAGCATTTTATGAGACTAAACTAGCCCATTTTAAGTAGCCTGTACTTAAAGTATTTCCTGTAACTGTATGTTAAGTATACCATTTATGGACTGCATTTAAACTTTGTATCCTAAATTGGTAGACCTTTGAATTATGTTAAATTGTGATCTAAGTTTACTTCTGGAAAGTAAAGTGCAAGTGCACTTTAAATACACTATCTGGGATTTAGTTAATAAAAAGAGTACTTAAACTTTTTTTGTAATAGAGAAAGATCTCTTTGGGTGATACTGGTGACTCATTTCAGGGTTCAAGCCTGATGACCAGCAAAGCGGTGACGCGTGTGAAGGAGACAGTGGGGGTCCTTTTGTCATGAAGGTAAAAAAAATCAGATTAAGCACTGATCTCTTCTGTTTTTGGGTGTGTTTTGTTTTGCCTTTATGATAATCCACTACCAACCTGTTTCTTAAAATGCAACAGATGAATAAATTAAGTTAGAGCATTATCTCAATGTAGTCTCACCCATATTAATTGTCATTATTGAAATGACATCACCAGATCACTCCAGAACTCTTTGTGATATTGATTTTTTGCTTTGTGACTCTTACCAACCAGCCACCAATAACGTAATTGTGTCACATGGTTTGAATTTATACCACTCCTCTATGTTATGATAAATCACATCCAGGCAACACTCAGGGATAGTATAACAGGGGGTAAGATAGTTGTGATGTCACTTTACCAGCATAAAACAGAGAAGAGCTCCACTAGTTATGGTGCACTTTGGTAATCACCAATCAAACAAAGGGCAGATACTTTCTGATGACACTTTGTGGCTTTGTGTGGATATTAGCCAGGAAGTAGAATCAATCAATCACTGCAGCCGTTTGTTTGCACCAGCGTGCTCCATGGTCGATGAGCCGTTTTCTACATCAACACTGCCTCATCCCTAAGTTATTACAACCCTGGTAACACTACTAGCATTAGCATTTAGCATTAGCCTTGGTGCACAATCTGCATAGGAAGCTGATGAAGTGCTCTTTTCTTTCTGTTGTTTATCAGAGTCCAGAAGATAACCGCTGGTACCAGGTTGGTATCGTGTCTTGGGGAGAAGGCTGTGACAGGGATGGAAAGTATGGATTTTACACCCACTTGTTCCGTATGAGGAGGTGGATGAGGAAGGTCATTGAAAAAGCAGATGAAGGAGATGACTGATGAGCACTGTGCTTCATGCGTATTCCATCAAGAAGATCAAAAATTAAAGCACACATTGGTTAAGAGTTAATGTGGTTTCCTGTTGCACTTATTTTTGTAAATGAAACTGCTTTCTAATGATTTAAAACCATTAATAATTCTATTAAAAATAGAAGAGACCATCCCTGTACTTCTTCAGCTTCTTCAAGTTTTATTTCCATGACAGGTTGAAAGGTGAATTGAAAAATGGAGCATGTGTGTTTAGTGCCACAAAAGGGTGCGACTGTTGAAGTGATTTGTTCACACAAATGTACACATTTTTATGTGTTATGCGTCAAATGAAGGGTTTCAAGGGAGTTCATGATCTACATGAAGCTACATCCATCGATGGGTAGTGCCATTAGCTTCAATGTTTGATCTGAGTCAATAGTCATGCCAAGTAATATTGTACCATGCAGCTGCTTTAACTGTGATAGTGAAGCCATCTATATGTAAGCAGACATGTAACAATATGGGGCTTACTGCTAATATCTCAGTCTTAACTTAATTCAATAAAAGGACATTTTGGATCGTCTGGGCCTTAAAAACTTTAAGTCGGGCCTCTAGTTTGGCAAGCTGGACGACCTCACTGGGTTTAAGCCATATACACGTTTTGTGTCATCTGAAAAGCAATGGTACTTAACCATGTCTGCTTATAATGTTCCCTGCATATACAGAATAAAGGGCAAGGGTACATTACCTGTGATACTCCATAGCTTGCTCCACTTAGATGACTCATTATTTACCTCGACAAACTGAAATCTATCTGAAAGATAGGATTTCAACCACAAAAGAGCTTTCCAAGTGAGACAGACAAAAATACTGATTTTCTTGGTTTGTTCAATCAAAGGCAGCACTTAAGTCAAGTAGGACTAGCATGAATAGCAACCACAGCCTGCAGAGAGAAGAAAAGCCTTCATTACTACAGCAAGTGCTGTCTGAGTGGTCTGGAGCTTCAAATACATTATTAGCCGGTAGAAATGAAGAAAGCTGTTCAGAAAAAAATTCTGCAAATTCATGATTAAAGCCAGGGTAGGGACGGAGAGGCCTGTACACTTTTACAAGTGCAATAGGCTGGGAAGTGGAAAAGAAGCAGTCTTTATCAGCCATTTTCAGAGAAAGGTTCATGACTAGTACTTGAAACAAATTAAATTTGTACTTTGGTTTTTGGGTGGAACAGAGGAATTATAAAATGGCAACTCCACCTCCTTGTCTGCACAGACTATATAAGTAACCAGGAGGACAGGACTGATTTAAAACAAAAATCTCACCTGTTTTGATGTTACAGTAACACATGAAGATTGTAATCTGTGATTTGCTTTGTTCACAAGAGCAGCCTTGAAGTTCTAATAATCTAAACTTTAGCAATCCAAATTTTAGAGTAGTGTTATTACAAGAAGAAAAAAATGTCTTGTTTTGGTAGCAATCAAGCTGTGGGAAATGCCACAGTATTTAGACTTAGTTATCTGGAAATTGGGGAACTGACACAATCGAACTAGGGTTAAGCCTAGCCCGTGGTTATGAGAAGCTAGTAAACATTAGCGTAGGACAAAATGTCTGCATTTCATGGGGTCTGTATATCACAATGACTTCACTGAAAACATTCAATAGAGGGCGCTAAAACCTAAACAATACCCTTCTCATAACAATTCCCCTACACCTCGGTCAGATCTCCCCGTTCTGCCACACTGAGGGCACTCGCTCTCCTTCCCCTTGCGTGGTCACAACTCCCAATCACAATGTCTGTCTGTACTGACCCCACAGGGGCTGGGGCAGCAACCTCAACGACAGGGCTGCCACTATCACTCATATTACTCAAGTGAATGCACTCATTGGGCCTCATTTACGAAACATGCGTACGATCACATTTGATGGTAAACTGCTTGTGAGAACGTTTTCACAAACATTTTAGGCATTCAATCATTTTTTTTCTTATTTGTATGTGTTCATGGCTGTTTAATTATGCTAGTCACATGAAGAGGATGACGCATAAAATGTACAAACAGTCAGCATTCATAATCTCATACATCTGGGATATGCATAAAAAGAAAGGTCTGCACATGTGTCACGAATGCCACATTTTTTTGTTTTGTTTTTAAGAACAAATGTAAGAATAATTTAAGTTTTGTGAATGAGGCCCATTTCTTTTAAGTTGCTCCGGATAAGAGTGGTTGCTAAATAAAGTGGAGTATATCAACACATGCACATACATATGAGCAGATCCATGCTTTACTCAAGTTTTATTCTTATATTCTCTGAAGCACAAACTTCAATCAACAATCATTTCATAAATAAGGCTCTATGGCTCACAGTTTTTCCACCATTTTGTCTGATTCAATTGCTGAATATGAGACAGGAGGCAAAAATCCCCAGAAAGAAACAGGAACTAAAGATGGCTACAGCATAGGCCTGGCAGAACATCACCAGGGAAGATACCCAGCATCTGGTGATATCTATGATGACTTCCAAGCAGTCATCAAATGCAAGTACTAATAAATACAACAACTATTTAGAATTATGTTAATTTGTCCAATTACTTATAGTCCCCTAAAATGGAGGGACTATGCATAAAAAAGGCTGTAATAAGGATATACCCAATAAGGATGTAAATACCCACAAATTAGAGCTGACAGTCTGCACTTTGACCTCATATTCATTGTTTCATTCACTGTGCCGGAGTACAGAGCCAAAACGACAACATTGTGTCACTGCCCAAACACTTACAGACAACACTGCATATATAAATAAAATTTGCATGTGGATAATATGCATGAAGAATTAGTTTAGACTAATATCTTCCCTTTAATCCATTAAAAAAAATGAATTAACAACAGCATGAGTTTTACAGTAAAAATATACTATACGGAATCACATTAAAAACGCCTTTGTAAAGGACTTTGTAGAGGTTGTGTTGGTTGTCTGGTAGAAGTTTACTCTGCAACGCTTCAAATAAAAGAGAAAGGTCATGGCAGAGATCCTTCCCTAAGATTGGACCCACATGTCCCCAGGTATGTACAACTATAAAAGAGGTTGAATAGTGACACACTGACAGGATGTAAAATATATTCAAAGACAATAGAATACATGTTGTGACAATGATCAATAATCCTTCTACTCTATCTCAGCCAAGGGTGCATAAGCAGTTGTGCTCTTCTTTGGACTCGATTCCATGATCATATATTTTTTTGGTGGTATCGATCTCTGCCGTAAATGGTCCCCAGACAGGTAAAGGTGCGATTTTGGATCTCGTTCTCAACAATCATTTTGGTGGCGGTAAAGAAGAAGTCACCGAGGGCAACCGATCACAGGGAGGAGTGGAGGGATAACAGAAGCAATCGCGGACCAAGGGGGGGGGGGGGGGGCGTTAGTCTACAATCGCGGACTGGAGAAGTAGCACCAGAGCAATAGCTCTTCAAGACCTCTGAATACTGCAGAAATGAAATGTCTTTCCAAAAAAAAATAAAAAAAAACGTTTAAAACCTGAATAGCGTGGCCCATCCGTGGCTATGGCCCTAAACGTCCACACAGACCGTTAATGCCAGCAGCCCAATCTGACCAATAGCCACCCGCACGCGTGTCTCCGAGGGTCACGTGACACCAGAGGGGACGGAGACACCTTCTCAGCGCCTCACAGGAGGGGGGGCAGCAGACGAGTCTCGAGCCGGTCCCGCAGGCTGGGGGGCAGGGGGAGGGAGTCCTGGGGGCCGCGGGACCCCAGGGGGGTGCGGGACCCCAGGCTCTGAGCGATGGCGTTAAGGCACCGCTCCTGCAGCGAGACCAGGCGGGTGGTGCGCACTCCCAGCTGAACCTCGGTCTCCGGGGCCGTGGAGCTGACCAATGGAAACAGAGGAGCTCCCACCTGCGATGGCAACCAAGAGAGGGAAGCAACGACATTGGTTCCTGGTAGAAAAGACTCTCGGAGCAAATTTATCACAGTTCTGCAGCTTGTCAGATTTCTTACTGCCCATGCAGCTGAGGGGTTTGGTTTCTACCAAGATAAGGTACCTTCTGGGGTGGTCAAATGAAGCATGCATAGAATCCTAATAGTTTTGAGATGTTAGACCACAAAAACACAAATGAGCAATTATTGGTGACTCCTGACGGTTTGCAACATGACTGGCTTCAGTGATTGCACCAATTATTTCCCCACTTGGAAAACTTCATTCAAACTTTAAATAACCTCTATATTTGAAACTTTCATTGAATGGAAAGGCAACCTCGCCTTCTGTCATTTCTGACTACTACTCAAAATTTCACACAGTGCTCAGGGATGTCATTTTCCCTCCTGAAATTCCCCGATTAATCAGGAAATACTGATTTTCAGACCCTCAATGTCCCAACCAGAGGCAGAGGAACGGAGAACTTTGCCACTGTTTGACAGCAAACACTGTTGGCCTCCATTTTGGGTCCGAAAAACCTTATATGTCGTGATTTAATCGTGTAAATATGCCACCTCCCCGAATGCAGATTTGGTAGCTTTGGTAGAAGATTTTTCCCCCACCCCTCCCGTGCTTCCTCCCACCTCATGCAGTCCAGAGAAAGCTGGTCCCAGGCTGAGGCCGTCTCGATAGAACCCCAGCGTGCCTGCGTCCAGGTTGAGGAGCACGCCGATGACGGTCATCTTGTCGTAGAAGGGCTCGGTGTACTTCCTGCTCCGCCCGCCGTGCCAGAGGACGCCCTTGTACGACAGGCCCCAGCTCTCCTCGTCCATCCCTGCAGAGGTGCAGCAGAGACCCTTTACACGCCGCGTAAGAGCAACCGCGGCAGCATCAATGCAAAATGACACACACTGCAACAGCTGGGCCCAGACACAGGCCAAGCCCAGACACCCCCACCAAAAAACACAAGCCGGGCCCAGACACAGGCCAAGCCCAGACACCCCCACTAAAAAACACAAGCCGGGCCCAGACACAGGCCAAGCCCAGACACCCCCACCAAAAGAACACAAGCTGGGCCCAAACACCCCTACCAAAAAACACAAGCCGGGCCCAGACACAGGCCATGCTCAGGCACCCCCCCCCCACCCCCCAAAAAAAAAAAACACAAGCTGGGCCCAGACAGAGGCCAAGCCCAGACACCCCTACCAAAAAACACAAGCTGGGCCCAGACACAGGCCAAGCCCAGACACCCCCACCAAAAAACATAAGCTGGGCCCAGACACAGGCCAAGCCCAGACACCCCTACCAAAAAACACAAGCTGGGCCCAGACACAGGCCAAGCCCAGACACCCCCACCAAAAAACACAAGCTGGGCCCAGACACAGGCCAAGCCCAGACACCCCCACCAAAAAACATAAGCTGGGCCCAGACACAGGCCAAGCCCAGACACCCCTACCAAAAAACACAAGCTGGGCCCAGACACAGGCCATGCTCAGGCACCCCCCCCCCCCCCAAAAAAAAAAAACACAAGCTGGGCCCAGACACAGGCCAAGCCCAGACACCCCTACCAAAAAACACAAGCTGTGCCCAGACACAGGCCAAGCCCAGACACCCCTACCAAAAAACACAAGCTGGGCCCAGACACAGGCCAAGCCCAGACACCCCCACCAAAAAACATAAGCTGGGCCCAGACACAGGCCAAGCCCAGACACCCCTACCAAAAAACACAAGCTGGGCCCAGACACAGGCCATGCTCAGGCACCCCCCCCCCTCAAGAAAAAAAACACAAGCTGGGCCCAGACACAGGCCAAGCCCAGACACCACTACCAAAAAACACAAGCTGGGCCCTGACACAGGCCATGCCCAGACACCCCCACCAAAAAACACAAGCCGGGCCCAGACACAGGCCATGCTCAGGCACCCCCCCCCCCCCGCAAAAAAAAAACACAAGCTGGGCCCAGACACAGGCCATGCTCAGGCACCCCCCCCCTGCAAAAAAAAACACAAGTTGGGCCCAGACAGAGGCCAAGCCCAGACACCCCCACCAAAAAACATAAACTGGGCCCAGACACAGGCCATGCCCAGACACCCCCACCAAAAAACACAAGCTGGGCCCAGACACAGGCCATGCCCAGACACCCCCACCAAAAAACACAAGCTGGGCCCAGACACAGGCCATGCTCAGGCACCCCCCCCCCCGCAAAAAAAAACACAAGCTGGGCCCAGACACAGGCCATGCCCAGACACCCCCACCAAAAAACACAAGCTGGGCCCAGACACAGGCCATGCTCAGGCACCCCCCCCCCGCAAAAAAAAAACACAAGCTGGGCCCAGACAGAGGCCAAGCCCAGACACCCCGACCAAAAAACATAAGCTGGGCCAAGACACCCCCACCAAAAAACACAAGCTGGGCCCAGACACAGGCCATGCCCAGACACCCCCACCAAAAAACATAAGCTGGGCCCAGACACCCCCACCAAAAAACACAAGCTGGGCCCAGCTGAGATAAAATTGTCCTTTGAACAATTTTATCTCAATTAAAGGTTAGATTTCTCATATTTGGAGTGCAAGATCAAGCTGATAAACAACAACGCAATTTCTTCAGTGTTTTTTGCACGTTAACCAAGGACTCTATCAAAGGGTACCGTTGAAAACATAACTGCTCACGTGCATTGTGTCTCCCAGTCACAAGGAAATTGAATAAAATTACAACATTCCCAGTCATTACGATGAATACAAAGTTGGACAAAGCAAATTAAGTTTGTGTGTCCCCAGGAATGCTGTGATGCTGACAGTGATGTCAGGTACTTCCATAATGGCTTTAGGACACCATTGAAGCCTGCGTTATGGTAAAGCTGTTTGTGTATGAAAATAAAAGTCATTTAAATCCATTGTTTACAGTTAAGAAATAGTATTTTCAAATATAAAGAGCTCCTCTCAATCTTAAAGAACCACAATATCCTGGATTTCCATCCATGTGTGTGGCTTCGCAACCATGTAATTCAATTATATGCAGCTTATTTTAATCACTTAAAATCATACTCTACCTTGCACAAAGTCTTTTAGTGATTTCATAAGGCCAAAAATCCTCCTTGAATGCCTTTTTCCTTGGACCAGATATTACTGGATATACTTTCATTCTGTATCCATTAAGAAAACAGGCCAGGCATTAGAAAGACCACAGGCTGGGCTTAGTTGTGCTTACCGAGCAGGTTGATGAACTGGTAGCCCCCAGTGTGCAGTAACGCCTTCTTTGTCCCTAAACCCACCATCACTGAGGTTCCATAGGGAGGCTCTGAAAACTCAATTTCCCAGTAGTGCTCTCCGTGGGTGAAACCTACCAACGCAACCGACTCAGCATGTTACATCCAGACCGACGTGGTGATGTCACAGACCTCATGCTCAACTCCACCCACCTCCTCATTTACCTTGTACCTCCCATCATCCATTCGCTCACACTGACACTTGAGGCTGGATTTTCTATACCAAGTTTCAGACACAAGAACAAAATACACTATATGGCCAAATGTATACGGACACCTGACATCCAACATCTCATCTAAAAGTATGGGCATTAATATGGAGCTGGTCCATCCTTTGCTGCTGTGACAACCTCCACTCTTCTGGGAAGGCTTTATGCTAGTTGTTGGAGCATTGCTTCCAACTGAACCCAAAGTTGTTGGATGGGGTTGAGGTCAGGGCTCTGTGCAGGCAAGTCGAGTTCTTCCACATTGTTCTTGACAAAACCATTTCTATATGGACCTTCCTGTGTTCCTGGGGGCATTGCCCTAAAATAGGAAAGAGTGTTCCACAAACTGTTGTGGAAGCACAGAATTGTCAAATTGTCATTGTATGCTGTAGCATGGAGATTGCCCTTCACAGAAACTAAGGGACCTAGCCCAAACCACAAAAAACAGACCCAGACCATGGGGTGTCCAGATACTTTTGGTCATATAGTGTGGTCACTGATTGGCTGTGTCTAATATATGCACCATGAATGGTACTGGAAAGTCCTGAATGTCAGAAATACTTTGATAACAGATGTGTACCTGGCTGTACCAGCCTAGGATGACCCTGTCCCAGCAGTCTCACATCCCTAAATATACCTTTACCTTTGGTACCCCGGACCCCCGCAGTGCCCTCGCTCTCCAGAAGCATGTTGGTGTGGAAGTAGACTGCCTGTCGGCATGGTGACAGCTGGGCAGCTGGAGACTTGCTGCTGGCGTCCCATTCCCAGTGTTCCCATGAGTGGCATCCACGCAGAGACATTGGGAAGTAAGACATTCTTCCATGTTCAACAGGAAAGAAAGAAAGAAAGATAGAGTTACTTTAAAGTTACAGAGCAGTAAGACAGACAACACAGCCATCCATGGTGTCTGACAGTGTTCGTCACTCGGAAAATTTCGCACATTTACACGTGTATTGTATGTGGGCTACCTTGAACAAAGAACCCATATCACAGCATATTGTCTATATCCCAAATCTAAAAACGCGGTAGACTACACGAAAAATAGCATATCTGCATCCTAGAAATATAGATTAAATTGTTGTTTAAACATTGCACGTTTTTCTTTATGTTCCCAAATGGAAAATTTACGCTGTAGACTAACGTACAGATCATAGCCTATAGCGAGCGATTCGCTATATGAACTTTACGTGACATCGGCCACGTACCGTTCTGCGATTAACTTTTCCTTTTTTAAAATAATACAGTAACATTCAGCGTCTTGGTTGTGGTCCATACTTTGTTTACTCACCTGCGCGGGTTATCTTGTGTCCGCAACACCGCTAGCAGGGATATTTACCCACATCGAATCTGAAATAATAAGACCAAGTGTGACGAAATTACAGTTCCAAGGCAACAACAACTCCGCTGCACGTACAAGTACCACGAACACGTGACTCGTGACTGTACAGTAGGGTTTGTCAAATTTGCGTAAGTCTCTCACGTTACTAGCACGAGGATTTTTCTCACTCTTCCCTTATGAAATACGGAATTGATGAAAAGACAGGTCCAGGATCGACACTGGTACCCTGAACCTGGTGACTCGAGACGTGTGTCAATAACACAAGACATTCGAGTAGTCTTTGGAGAACTTTCATATACATGAGAATTTCGCTGCCAAATAAGGACGTGGGCGTGTTTCTGTTTACACATGAGCCACGGTCACGTTGTAGGCCTATACTGTAGTGAACTAACGAAGCCAGCATTCTTTCCATAGCCAAAGTCCGGTCACAACAGGGCGATGGTTCAAAACAAAAAGTCTACAAGCAAACATACTGACTGTCAGGGTAGCCGCACCTTTTTTTTTTTTTTCGTCAAATGTATTCTCAAATAAGTGCCAAATGAAGGAAATGGTCAAGTCCCTGCGGTGCAAATTTAAAATGCCAAATTTATATTCCCACAAAAACGTATTCTCTGGTATTAGCAAACAACGCTCATGGATTTTTTTTTTTTTTTGCAACTTGCAACCTAAGTCCTCTGAAAAAGGTATCGTAGCATGATCCTCAATATAATAATCTTTTTTTTTTTCTTTAAAATTTTTTTTTTTATTATGGATTAAATTGAGTCATGTGTTCTACATATAGCCCAATAGTTAAACCCATGCACACACTTAAATAAATAAATAAACAAATTCAACCACTTAAAGGGCAATTACAGGTGTTTCGACAGGTGCTAAATTCTAACTAGCTGCAAACTAAATTATCAATTGTTAGAAGTGATCGTTCACTTTCTGTGTTTCTAAAAATATAATTTCGTGTTTAGTGTATGTGTCCAGTGGGCCAAAACCAGTCGTGTTCAGGTAAGGATATTTTATATATTTAATATAGTTGTATGAAGCTGCTCACTTTACAGTCTCTGGTTTGGGGGCATTTGGGGTCTTGTAGTCAAAATAAAGAAAACGCACCTCAAACAATTACTAAGCAGCTTGTATATAGCCTACAAGATGAAATAATATCTACCCTCATTTTCAGTTTATTATTAACCTTTATTTATACAGGGTGGGTAGACTGAGCACACTATTTTTCTCTTCATCTTGCAATATTATTGGGGGGTGGGGGTTATTTATAACCAATAGGACATCAAAATAAATATTATATTCTATTAGATAAGCTATAAGAAGATGACAACAACAACAGCAAAAAATAAATAAATATAAATAAATAAAGCGAGACATAGCCACTGTCAGTGTGAACCATGAAGCATATACATGAACTGGGGAGGATGGGAGCATAAACATATACGCACTACGGGGCTTCACCGCCTGGTCATCCTATGTCTCCAGTTCCTATATACCTCCATGATGCAAACTAACCACAGAGCTACATAAAAAACTTAATGATTAATTATTTTTCATTTTGTCCTGCCTGATAAAAGAACTGTTCTGGCACTTGCAACAACTTCACCAGAACATTTCTCCCTTTCTCTTTGGAGAGACTTTTTTTTCTTATTCAAAGCCTCTGTTTCAGAGAAAACCTGAAAATATATCAGTGGCGCAATCTACGCGGAGTACTAAAAGCCTATCATTTCCATCACTACAGCGCCTACCTTAAAAACGATTGCAGTGGATGAATTTCGTGTGATTATATGTGCGAATTAAGTTTCGATAGCGCTTGATTGGGAAACTCGAGTCGAAGTGCTGGTTATTCAGTTGCTGAACAGTGTGCTGATGTAGACGTTCGCACCTGAGTAAAATAACCTGTTTTGTTTTTTCGGGGGGGGGTTGTGTTGTGACGAAAATGGCTCGAACTGCTCGTATTTCTTGACTGAGTAGATTTTTTTGAAATTTTAAAAACGCAGTTAGTTTAAGGCCAAATATTTAGGAAAGTCATGGAAAAAGGAGGATTTTGTATTTATTTGGGGTAATTTCAATTTTAATGCAGTCGCTCTGGCCTATCTAGTGTTAAGGGAAACTCTCACTCGCTGTCACTCTGCAGGTGTGTGTTTGTTTAATCGAGAAACTTGGTGCTGAGTTCTGAGCAAATCGCATTAAAGAGATAGGGGAAAAAGACCCGAATCCGAATAATACTGGGAAAATTCGGGAGGAGAAAACATTCGAAGTGAACCAGCCCTAGTATCTAATACTGTATCAAGACAGGTCTTGAAAATCCCCAGAGCTTCTGCCTCTACTACGTGACCTGGCAGGCTATTCCCCACATCGACTACTCTGAGTGAACAAAAATATTTCTAATGTCTGGATGGAATTTTCATTTAGCTAATTTCCATTTATGTCCCCTTATTCTACTAACAGAACTAAACCTAAATAATCTATTGTAGTTCACTTTGTTGATCAACTTCATGAATTTAAAAACCTCAGTCAAATCACCCCTAAATCTCCTTTTGCTAAGCATGAAGAAGAGATTAAGCATCCCTAGTCTCTCCTCATAGCTTTTATTTTTCATACCAGGAGTCGATTTAGTTGTTCTTCTTTGAATCTTTTCCAGAGCCTCTATATCTTTATTGTAGTGCAGTCCCCAGAACTGCACATAATACTCCAAGTGTGGTCTAACAAATGTATGGTATAAGGTAAGTATAACTTCCTTGTATTTATACTCAATACTTTTCGCTACATATCCCAGCAACCTGTTGGCCTTTTTTAGCACTACAGCACAGTGGCTAGAACCTGAAAGGCTTTCATCAACCATTACTCTTTTTCAAATTGAGGACCTTCCAATTTGGTTCCTCCCATAAAGTAATCCTTCCTCATGTTTATTTCCCACATGCAGACCTTTACATTTGGCTATACTGAATTTCATTTGCCAGGTTTCCACCCACTTCTGGATTTTGTTTTAATCTTCTTGGGTGACTTTAGCAGATTCCAAACTATTAGCTGCAAATTTGACTAATGTACTTTCTATGTCCCTGTCAAGGTCACTCATATAAATGAGGAAGAGCAGTGGTCCCAGCACTGATCCGTGTGGGACTCCACTTCCCATAGCTCCCTGCTCTGATAATATCCCTCCTACTACTACTCTTTGTGTTCTACATTCTAGCCAGTTCTGAATCCACTCTGAAATACCATCTTTAATTCCTACTACATTTTGCTAACAAGTCTCTCGTGTTACCTTATCAAATTCCTTTTGTAAATCGAAGTATGTAATATCATAAGCCTTGTTATAATCAAAAGACTTGGTAGCTTCTTCAAATGCTTTCTTCCCGTTTGTGATCCAAGTCAACTCAACACACTATTGGAAGGTGACCACTAGCATGAAGCAGAAGACATATAGGAAATTTATACTGAGCAGCAGTATTTATTACGCAATGTACAACAGAATTGGCGCACTGAAGAACAGCAGTTTTGAGCAAGCCTTTTGAAAGTGGGCGGGGTTTCCACTGGACAGTGAGAGGCTCTGACAGGAAGACGGTGGAGGAGGGGGCGGGGTTTAGAAGCACTTCCGGTGGACGATGGAGGGCCCTGCCTCCTCGTACTCATCCTTGCTGATCCACATCTGCTGGAAGGTGGAGAGGGAGGCCAGGATGGAGCCGCCGATCCAGACCGAGTACTTCCTCTCAGGGGGGGCGATCATCTGTGGGTGGGGGGGGGGGGGGGGGGGGGTGTCAATATACAGTCAACACTTGGGGAAAAAAGACCCTTTGCCTGTTCCCTTCCAAATATAACTTTTTGACTTTACATGACAGCATGTCACTCAGATGTCAGTTTGTGACATATATATATATATATAAGGAAAAAGAGAGGTATATATATGTCATTTATTGTATATTGTATTGCCTGGGAGCCTGTATGGAAATATATCCTTTTGGCCATTACCTTGATCTTCATGGTGCTGGGTGCCAGGGCGGTGATCTCTTTCTGCATGCGATCACCAATACCGGGGTACATGGTAGTACCCCCGGAGAGCACGTTGTTGGCGTACAGGTCCTTACGAATGTCAATGTCACACTTCATGATGCCATTGTACGTGGTCTCGTGAATACCAGCGGACTCCATTCCTAAGAGTGGGACATTGTAGCTCATGTGACTACTGATCACAACACAGGCACCACGTTGCCACCTTTTTATAGGCGAGTAGTAAAATGGATTCCCTCATACCAGCATAAGCCCGATGCAACGCGACACCACTGCCACCACAATGGGTAACAGTGAAAATATAATAGCGTTGCTGGATTGGATGACAATATAACCCCCTACTCTTAAAATATATCACATATTCTCACGTATTATGATCATTATATGTACTATTGTACTGAAATTAATATTTTGAACTTCAAAGTAAATTCAGATAATACAAAGGGCTTTCCATATTCTCGATCATATTTGAATATTAAAATAATAAACAAACCACTAATGTTCTACACTAACCTGGATGATTGTGAAATATAGCTGATGAAATATTGCAAACAATATCATAAAAAAGTATCAGGTCAATGATCATAGACTGATAACATCTGCCAGGTCTGTCAGGTTCTATTCCTGATGCATGGACATGCCGTGTGGTGATATGTCGTTGAGGCGTTTCCGAGGACTGACCAATGAAGGAGGGCTGGAAAAGGGTCTCCGGGCAACGGAACCTCTCGTTGCCGATGGTGATGACCTGTCCGTCGGGCAGCTCGTAGCTTTTCTCCAGCGAGGAGGAGGAGGCAGCGGTGGCCATCTCGTTCTCGAAGTCCAGCGCCACGTAGCACAGCTTCTCCTTGATGTCGCGCACGATCTCACGCTCGGCTGCGGGCCAGAGAAACGGAGAGCCTTCAGCCCTTCGGTCGTGGACGGCTCGCGGCCGAGTACAGCGGTTTTAGCGGTAGTTACCGCGGAGCTCGCCCCTGGTTCTGGTTAGCCAGAAGTCAACCTGAGCCTGCAGCTCACTTTAAATCCACTCCAAGAACTGAGAGACGTGGCTGAATATACATAATATTCAAAGGCTCAAACACATTGGGAAAACCCCAGACAGGACTGGGAACCCTCTAGTTTAGGGTGATGGACTTTGGCTAAGACATTGAAGGACAACCATTGTTGTACCATTGAACAGTCCTCAAAAATATGTCCACTGCACACATATCACCTTTGCAAATCAAATCCCATGTCAAATACCAAGCTAACGAATAAGACATGTCATCCCAATAGGCTAATCAGAATGAACCAGAACATTGTTCATGGAGGCTTCTACGACCAGAAACAATTAGGCCTACTAAGTATGTTTTCCACACAGAAGATACACAGTTGTTTTTCCTCAGCACCAGTAGGGTGCACTGTTCCACAAAAAATGAAACAGAGAAGGATCATTCCACACCGATTAGGATTTAACAACAAGAACTCAGAGTATGACTTCATGCTTCAATGCAGTTTCCAAAACAGAAAAACAGCATTGACTTTTTTACTGCAGCACTTCTTAACAAAAATTAGTTTCAGCGTTTTCATTTATCCTCTCATTCTTGTTGTGCTAACAGTAAGTATTGTACTTATTTCATAGTACACCCCCCCCCCCCACACCCCCTCTGAAATGGGAACATTGAGTTCCAGCACAGAGAGCCGCTGTGTGGCTGTTGCGGTCTCACGCAGGCCCGCTCTCATTGGAACCAGGCGCTCTCCCGCTCCTCCAGGTCTGATGTCTGGGGTATGACTCACTGCCGAGACGTCCCTCCTCTCCACAGCTTAATTCACCCTCGGTCTCAGCCAGTACAGCGCGACCGGCTTCAGCAACAGCTTCGATCAACATCTGTTCTCATCTCTGACTCACAAATTAAGACAAGGGCTTGCAAGTTCATTTCGGCCTGGCCATTTTCTCCATATGATATACCGATCTCTGATTTTGACATTGGATTCAGGGACCAACAATTTCATATAAATCCATATAATTCAGCTATCTATCCATGATTATTCGACTAACCGTGGTCTTCATTCGAGACAGCTTGATCTGCTGAACTCCCCAGGGTTAGAACCCAAATCCCTGCAGCCACACTGGCCCTTTCCAGATGAGACTGGACACACGACATAGATTAATCACTAAATCCATTAGACTAGAGTCAACAAACACTACAGGAGTGTATTTTAAAAAAGTGGCGTTTAACGGGCAGGGTATCAAAAACAGAGTGCGGTGTGCCCTCCAGGAGGACGTACGACAGACACCCCGAGGGCAACGGACATGCCACTCGAGCTTCAAGCCCCGCCCCTCCTGTCGCCACGGGGATAATGGAATGCCAGCGCCGCCAGGGACACCGCCTCACTGACTCACAGGACCCTCGCACAAGGGCCAGCTGTCCAAAACCATTCACAAACTCCGCCTCTCCCCCCGCGCGCCGGGACGACGGACGCTCCGCTCACTATTTTAGGCAAACTTTTCGTTGGACACCTGCATCATGTGACATACTCCGCAGCTCTTAAATATCTCGGTCAGTCACAAATATGTTCTTGCATCACGTTGCTCACGCAGCTGCACAGATATCATTCAGGGTGGGTTCGAATAAACCAATAATGTAGGTTGCATTAAAAGTAATACTCCACTGTTGAAATCTTGGTTGAAAAATATATAATTATGCACTGTAAATATTTAATATATTGTTTATGCAATGTGGGTTTTGTTATATGCTCTGCGATAAAGGTTGTTATTTTAAACATTGTGCAGGCTTCGTCTTTTTTCATAATCTTTTCCAAATTGATATTTTTGGAAGTCTTCAAAGTTTCTATTTTGACGTTACGGTTTTCAGGCAACCTTTCATTTGGCATTGCCCTGTTAATCAGATGATTGTTGCCAAAAACGTCCACAACCAAATATAAATGTTAAAGTTCAGTCAAAATGGCAACTTTTTCAATTTTGCATCAAAAGGTTTTGGAAATGGAATATACTGCAATGTGTTGACATTTAGGCACTTATGCAAAAATATAATAAGAAACATATTTTACAGTAGTCAATTTAACAAAAAAATGTATTGCAAGGTCTGAAACCAGCAACAATTTGAAGAATGTGAAGTATATATATATTATATTATATATATATTATATCTACACACATGTTTTATGTACTCCATTTCCATAAGGGCAGGTCTGTCTCACCGGTGGTGACGAAGGAGTAGCCTCTCTCAGTCAGGATCTTCATGAGGTAGTCGGTCAGGTCTCTGCCGGCCAGGTCCAGCCTCATGATGGCATGGGGCAGGGCGTAGCCCTCGTAGACGGGTACGTTGTGGGTGACGCCATCGCCCGCGTCTAGCACGATCCCTTTAGGTACACCAGACGCGATCCCATTGGTCAGTAAGTCGCTGATTGCCACTGACCCTGATACTTAGGTCTTATTTTAGGCTTTAAGGCTTTATTTTTAATTAATTTTGTAAAGCGGCGGTATAGCCGTTAGAATACCATAGACGTCAGTAAGCGCTCACCGGTGGTACGGCCGGAGGCGTACAGGGACAGGACTGCCTGAATGGCCACGTACATCGCTGGGACGTTGAAGGTCTCAAACATGATCTGCAGGTACAGAGGCCACACAATGACACGGGAAGTTCTTACAACAATACAGGAAGTCCTTGTCAGAACGCAGGAAGTTCCTCATAAGAAAATAGGAGAACACCGTAGGCCGTTGTGCTAAGAACAATTTGGACTGGATGAGTAATTTATACAGGAACAAGATGTTCAGGAACAGGGTCGTCGTCGTACTTGTTTCTGGTTATGGTTATACACTTTGTTGTACGTCACTCTGGATAAGAGCGTCTGCCAAATGCCTGTAATATAATGTAATTTTGGAACTGAAGTTGGTGGATTTGAATCTTCTGTGGGTGTGTACTCTAACATACAAAGTTAGTTAGCATTGTCCTTAGCACAGGCCCTAGAAACAAGCTTCAAAGCAAAACTGTCTTGTTTTGAATGTGATCATTGGCTCGTAACCTGACAGTACTATGAGCCTGACCAGGTTGATGACAGAGTGCTTGCTTTAAGTATTTGGTAAAGTATTCATATAATGGCAGACAAATCTGTTCGTGTTCATGGCACAGAATTTCCTATATGATTAATGCTTCCGGTGCTGTGAACCCAGGTGAATTGTGGGATTGTGGTGGGTGCGATGGTTAGGACCGACCTGGGTCATCTTCTCCCTGTTGGCCTTGGGGTTCAGAGGGGCCTCTGTCAGCAGGACGGGGTGCTCCTCGGGGGCCACACGCAGCTCATTGTAGAAGGTGTGATGCCAGATCTGAGGAGGGGCAGGACCAGGTTTCCGAAATGTTGGACAGGTACAGGTAACATTGGGTCCGTCAGAAAATATTTATGTCATCCCAGAGGTAAGGCTGAATAATATTACCAATAATCCTTTGTGGTGATTTGCACAAACCCCCAACCCTGGTCCTAGAGATCTACTATCCTGTAGGTTTTCATTCTAACCCTAAGCTGTGCATTCAGCTGCTAATTAGAAGAATCAGGTGTGCCAAAATAGGGTTGAAATAAAAAGCTACAGGAAGGTAGATCTCCAGAAACAGGACTGGGCAGCCCTACCCAAAACCAACACAATGACTTTTTGTAGAGTCACGTATCAAGAAGCACATTTTAACTGAATGCACGTGTCCACAGTCTATGCCAGCATTATTCAACCGGTCCTTCCTGGGGTCCAGATTCATTTAAAAAATTTTTATCTTTTAAATAGCGCACACGTGTCAAACATTTTCCAAGCCCTATTTATAAATCAACACATGAACAAGATGCGTTGAGCTAATGTGCACATAAAGTAGACACCTTCTTTAAATATAGAGACATTACTTAACATTCTGTCACTCTTGGGAGGTACGCTAAGAATGAGCAGATGCAGACCTGAACAAAATCATCAGCGTCGTACTTCTTTTTCTCCACATTGTTGAAAAGGCCAAGGCTTCATCACTGACAAGCTTAACTCAACAGCTGACGATATCTAGCTGAGAGTGCTGGGTTGAGGTATCTACATTAAAACTGTAGAAAATTTGACACACTTGGAATGATAATTGGCTTCTTACAATTTACTATTTAGGCATTTTGCACATGCCGTTAGTCAAAGCAATGTACAGAAAGTGCATTTAACATGGTTGGAAAGCCACCATTAGAGATGATAAATAAAGCAAAAATCAAGACGGCCATTGTATATATGTATGCCACAAGACCCTGTCATATCATCTGCTTTTAAAACTGCCCTGCACTCCCCTTCAAAAAAGACTGAATAGACCAGTATTAATCAACCCTGTTCCTGAAGATCCACCATTCTGTAGGTTTTCATTTCAAGCCTAATTTGGCACACCTGACTCTACAAATTAGCAGCTGAATGCAGAGCTTAGGGTTGGAATGAAAACCTACAGATCTCTCTGTAGACTGAATTAAATGAGAAACTGTGCTTTGGTGACCCCCTGGCGAGCGGCACCTTCTCCATGTCGTCCCAGTTGGTGATGATCCCGTGCTCGATGGGGTACTTTAGGGTCAGGATGCCCCTCTTGCTCTGGGCCTCGTCCCCCACGTAGCTGTCTTTCTGCCCCATGCCCACCATCACGCCCTGAGGGGAAGAACACGAGAGCCCTGTAAACTTCAGGCCTTTTCTGCCCATCGCAGCGCCAACGGCCCAACATTAGCAACGGATCTTCAACGGCAGAAACACATATTATAGTCACAGTCAAGGTAAAAAGGCTTAATTACAGGAAGCTATATTTCACAAAGGGTTCCTCTCTTAAGAGTTAGGTTCTTCTTAAGAGTTAGGTTCTTCGTAGAGTGGTTACAGATGGCATATACTCAAAAAACCACAGATTTGTTTGATGCCAGTCTTTATTTCATAAAAATAAAAGTAAAGGGGATACTGTAAATCACCCGTCTTCAGCACAGAACCCAAAGAAGTCTGTATTTCCATTGTCCCATAGTTCTAATTTCATAGACAGCACAATAACTAAATTCATATTTTGAGCACAAACAAGCTAACAACAACTCTGGCGGTGACTGATGTATTGTTTTATTGGCACCATCCAATACAACTCCCTAACTAACTCACAGGTTGGGCGAGCACAACGGTAAAATCTTTCTATTCCTTGTGGAACCATTAATATGGCCTGGCAAAAGCTGGTGAACCAGTTTAGGTTGATCATTATTCCTCTGGTCAAGAGATAAAGAGCTTAGAGGATGAAAATCCTGGATTAACTGGACTTCACATGAAGAACCGTTGAATCATTGGCAACACCGGCCTTTTTCTATCAGATTTCAATATTAAAGCACCGTTCTGTTAGCACTGTCACATTAATTAACCTCCAGTTGCTCTCAAAGACTAGTCCAGCTAAAGACCTGGCTGGTTCACATGGTAAATACCAAACAAATCA
The DNA here is from genome assembly GCF_013347855.1 of Anguilla anguilla. NCBI lineage: Eukaryota > Metazoa > Chordata > Actinopteri > Anguilliformes > Anguillidae > Anguilla > Anguilla anguilla. Next base: position 7,507,027 of record NC_049216.1, read on the forward strand.
CTTCTACAGGGCTTAAAAATCTATTCTGAGGTGAGGTGTGTGGCGCAGTCAGTAGTAGGGCAGCTGGCTCTTGAGCTATATCCCCGACTCATGGCCGACACCCCTGCCCAGCCATGGCACCTCCTCAGCTGTGGCCCCTCCTCTATCTGCTACCCTCTCTGCTTCCTGTCTGAATGAAGCCCGGGAGGGAGGGCCTGCCTGTTCTCCTTTAAAAAAATTAATTAAAATTCTTAAAGTGAAACAGATACAGTCACTACACATAGGTATACAATGTTACCACAGCTTGTCAAGACCTGACCCTTATGGAAACAAATGGGGAGTTTATTTTGAAGGTGCTATAAACATGGCTTGATTTCTGAAAATGAGAAGAGGTCCCTAAATGACCTGAAGTCCTTAAAATACCTGAAGACCGTAAAGACCTAGTTTTAAGTGAGATAAAGTCCAAAGAACTTCAGGACTTATTCTGGTGTGAGTTATGGGAGTTTTGGGGAGGCAGTGTAACACAAGGTGAAGTACTGGTCCTGTGTCCCTGAGAAAGGTACTTAACCCAAATTGCTTCTGTACGTGTCCAGCTGTATCAATCAAATTTATGCAAAAAAGAAACGTAAGCTGTGTAAGTCGCCGATGGTGAGAGCACGTGCTAAATGCCCGAATGCCAAAAAAAATGTGAACGTAAAATCGGTGCTGAATGACAGTACGGGAGTTGCTTGACAATACGATGACCTCATACAGTGAGGTCATTACATACGATTCATAATTTAAAAAAAACTGAACGTGGTGCAAACGACAGGAGTTCAAGGCAGAGCAGGGTGGGCGGGGTCACCTGGTGACGAGGACGGCCGACGATGGAGGGGAAGACAGCTCGGGGGGCGTCATCTCCGGCAAAGCCGGCTTTCACCAGGCCGGAGCCATTGTCACACACCAGGGCGGTGGTCTCTTCCTCGTCACACATCTTTGGTCAGGCGGCTGTACACCTGCGAGCAGAAACGCACACGTCAGCAGCGTGCACAGTGGTATCGTGTTGACTACAGTACAGGCTGCATCTTTTAAAATAAAAAAAATAATTTAAAAATAACCCTTCTCCTCTCCCTTTATCTCAGGTCCTGGTGCGTGCACCTGATGCGTGCACCTTGATGATGGCACAGGTGTGATTGTAACTTTGTGTACCTCTAGTTCCTGCGCCATTTGCTTACAATGTGAAATATAGTTTTTTTTTTTTTTAAGTTGCGGTGGCTAAAATCGTCAGCTGAATGACTAAATTGCAGATCGAATGGTAAGTACAGGTCAAGCTCATTACCGCAGCAGAACAGCAGACACAAACAGGTGTATTATCTAAACATAGAGCTTGGTAGGGTAGGAAATACACCCATGCTTTGTCACATGCTCGACATTGTGTGATAAACTGACATCTCACAGCAAAACCTTCACAGATTTAAACAGCTTCTTACGGTTAGCTAATGTCACTACCTATAACCCAACCGCACAGACACACAAAAGGCTTCTAGCACACATTTCAACCTTGGAAATGAACAATAAACAAGTCTCTGTGTATCTGACAGGCTGTTTTCTTATACATTTTAATCAGCATCAAACTTAACAGTTAGTGTTTGTCACATAACGTTAAATGAATCCAACTGGAACTCATTTCATCTTCAGATGTTAGAATTGTACCTGTTCAGTTCACTAGTGCAACAAAAGATAATAAGAAATTGCTAGTTTAAGTGCAATGTTTCATTGAAATGTTTCAATAAAAAAATATTGCTTATGTATACAGTACTGGAAAAAATCAATAGACCACTCCATATTTAAAAAAGAAAAAGAAAAAAAAAGAACCGGGGTTACTCCATTTCGATTATTCAATGAATAACACTGCATTTTTCATATTTTGACAATTTTGCTAATAAATGTTCTCAATTACAGTATTTTTGTCTGGAATTAAAATCAAATGTGGTCAATAGTTCACGAAAGAATACCAAAAGTTAAGACTTAAGTTAAGTGATGCGGTCACTTTTCCAGAGCTAAACGTGTGTGTGTGTGTCTATATATATGCACACACACACACATAAATTACCAACGTGCTAACTCGTGAATCCCTCTCAAATACCCTTTAAAATAAAGTATGCTGCGTGCGCCTGTGCTGTACGGGGGCTGGACTCACCCGGGAGTGCTGGAGAGGAGGCAGGCGTGTCGCACCCTTGGGAGAGTACGGCAGCCCTCACCTGGCCTGGGCATTTATACCGGAGTCCCCAGGACAAGGGCCACCGACCATCGGGCCTTTTTAGGAGACATCGCCACGGCGACCGGGCAGGGCCGACGCCGCCCTCCGTGTCGAGCGAGGAGAGGGGCAGGACAGGCCGGGGCGAAGCCAGATTCCGTCTTGCGAAACGGGCCGCTCGCCCCCCGCTCCGCACGGTAATATTAGACGGTAATTTATTGCTCGGGGGTGGGGGGGGTATGGGTAGGTTGGGGGGAGGTCACCCGTGCGGCCTGTCGAAGGGAAACGGGTCGACGGCGCATTCGCAAAAAGCCATTCCGGTGCCCCGCGGCACTGTGAACTATAAATAAGGACTGGGGGGCGTCGGTCACAATGGAGGAGGTATGGGCCCTTTGAGCTGTCAGTCAGCCCCGCCACGGAAACCCGGCGAGGCATTCTGCGTGCGGCGCTATGGCTCGGGCTCAAACTCCGCACAATGCCTTCAAAGGCAGTGTGGAGAGCCCCCTGCGGTAGGTGTGGCCATGCAGAGCTGCAGCGCCGCACCCTCGTTTACGGGCTCCCGGAAGCCAGGTGTAGTATAACGGGTAAGGACCTGAAGGTCACGGGTTCGACTCCCAGGTAAGGACACTGCCGTCGTACCCTTGAGCAAGGTACTTAACCTGCATTGCTTCAGTATATATCCAGCTGTATAAATGGATGAAAATAAAAAAAACTGTATAAAAGTTGTGCCGCTCTGGATAAGAGCGTCTGCTAAACGTAATGGGATGAGTCACAAATTGATTTGAGTGCAGAAATGGACAGAGGTGTGTAGATCTAAGGAATACAGTAGTTACAGTACTGTAGAACAGTCTGCCACTCAACATTAATTGTGAAGGTAAAGCTAAACGTTTCAGAATTTTGCCTTCACTGGTGGAATGATGTTGTGTGCTGATGGCAGCCTTATAAATAAACTCTACAACCTAATAGGGGGCAAATCAGAGCCATCAACATGCCTGAAGTGTTACATGTAATTTATAAGGCCTTCTTTACTCATCTTCATGAACCTGGTTAAAGATTTGGAGGGCACTGAATATCAAAAGAAAATAAAGCACAAAAACCATACCTGACACAAAGCTTGCCTGAAAATAGAAATATATCAGTTGTTGAGACTGTAAATAAATACAGTATATGAGCAAGAGTATCTGGACACCCCTTGGACTGGGGCTGTATTTCATGGTTTGGGCTAGGCCCCTAAGTCCCAGTGAAGGAAAATCTTAATGCAATGACATTCTAGATGATTCTGTGCTTCCAACTTTGTGGCAGCAGTTTGGGGTAGGCCCTTTCAAGTTTCAGTGTGACAATGCCCCCCCAGGAACATAGCGAGGTCCATACAGAAATGGTTTGTCGACATGGGTGTTGAAGAACTTTACTGGCCCGCACACAGCCCTGACCTCAACCCCATCCATCACCTTTGGGATCAACTGGAAAGCCAAATGTGAGGCAGGCCTAATTGCCCAATCAGAGCCTGGCCTCACTAATGCTCTTCTGGCTGAATGGAAGCAAATCGCTGCAGCAATGCTCCAACATCTAATATGAAGCCCTCCCAGAAGAGTGGAGGTTGTTATAACAGCAGAGGGTGGGCCAACTCCATATTAATGCCCAAAATTATAGATGAGATGTTGGACGTCAGGTGTCAAAATACTTTCGGCCATATAGTGTACAACCGCAGATCCTAATCTCTACACTACAATATCTCGACACCACTTCAGACTAAATGAATCATTCAGCTTTTTCAAACCAGCTAGCAATTAATCTGTGATTGAACCTAACGGCAATTCATAAACCAATCAGAACAAAGAACATGACATAAAACCAATTAAATAAATAAAAAAATTAAAAAATTGTAAAAAGTGTTCAAAACAAGTTTGAAAATCAACAGTATGCACAGTGTAAATCTCATGAGAAATATTTAAGCACATAAACATGACGTGCGAGAACAAACAATAGTTTTCAGATACCTTTATTAAAATTACTCTTTTCGTGTCAAAGCAACTGCAACTCCGACGGTCCCTCCACTGTATTGCACACATTTACCCTACGGATGATATCAAAAGGCTGAATAACATTCTTTTGGGTGTGAATAGTATAGATGATTACTGATTTTCTTTTTCCTCTTAAAAAATAGAGCCTATATAGAAAATGTCATCTTTGATGCGCTCTGTATCTTTTAAACGTGGATATATATATATACTGTATATATTTTTTGTTCCAATCACAACATATGTACAGATTAGTCAGAACTTAAGTTTCACAGAAGCTGGGAAATGGCTGCCGCAGAGAACAGTATAGTTTTGCTGTTGTGTATGCGATTGGGCTGTGTAAACAATCTCGAAAAACATCATGAACAATGTACACTGCAACACACGGTGCGGAACCTGATATACATAGATAAACCCTCGTATAATATACTCTATGGAGGAAAAGCCCTGCTGGATTGTTTTCTAATGAATAAATTAAAACAGCAGTAAAAGTTCAGTGCATAGCTTTATCAGCAGTTACATTACGCCACAGCATCGACATGCCATAGCAATGCCCTTAGTGCCTTGGAGAATTAAAGTGAACTCGGTACCGTTTCAGACAGAGCAGGGAGGAGCGGGAGGGTGTCTGCTTCCGGAAGGGGGGGGTGAGTCAATGGTTTTAAGCAGCAGTGAGATAGAAAGAGAAGTGAACGCAGACGAGGGTGCGACTTCACTCCTCCCAAAATCCCAGAGTCCCCTGGGACGCCAGGTTTTTTTTTAGTGTTCTACAGGGCGCCGCTCAGGCACATGAAGACGAGAACGTGTAACGCCAGCAGGTACGTGAGGAACAGGTAGCGGGATTTGGCTCGGGACGTCAGCAGCTTGGAGCAGTACAGGCTCCGCCCATGAAGCCACCGTCTGCAGGAGTGGACCCCGCCTTTAACCTGTGGGGGGGGGGGGAGAGGACATCAGCGTGGGTCAACACACACACTCCCCCAATCTCCTCATCAGACTGTAGGCTTTACAAATGTTCAGAATACAACACTGATACATGGTCGTTGATTCAGTTTCAATATCAGTTCTTTCTCCTTGAATAATATCGTTAAAATGAATGCTTGAAGAGCAACAATTCAAGCCAATGATAACTGAGCTATTAAAGTTTTATTGGAAAACATTGCCATGCCTTTGTTGAAATAAGATTCAGGGTTGAGAATACTCAGCCTCTCTATGACTAAATGTGCAGGACTAAAGATTTCCGCTTTGTTTTAAAACCATTAACATACCGTTTTGAAGCAACACTTTAAGCAAACCCTAAAGAACTCAGAAACTAGTCCTGGAGGGCAGAAGTATCTACTAAGTTTCTGTGTGTTTGAGCACCAGTGACTGGTTTCTGATTGGCTAAAGTGTCCGCACACCTTGTTCTGAAGGCTTTAATTGCCTGCTGACTGAAAGGAAACCACAAATACCCACGGGAACTGCAGCTCTCCAGGACTGGAGTTTGACACCTCTGCCCTATAGCTACTGAACTTAAAGTAATGTTTGTCCTTATTGAACCTGTCTCTGGGGGAAGTGAGGAGAATGCTCACCTTTCGCATGAAGACGTGCTCGTTGGGGTCGATGATGAGCGCCCTGACCTCATCGTCAGACTCCAGCTGAATACTGAACTCTCTCGGGTTCGACATGCCTGTGTCAATACTGAAACACAGTAGGTGAAAGGTCACACCACACGCCCAACCAATAGACCTTACATACTCTGCATAAAACTTATGGGTTCATGTTTTTTAAGGGTGAGACCAGGCCTTCTAATTTGGGGTCATGCTCAAGATGCACAACCTGGGTTTTCTGAGTTTCGCCTGGAACATTACTCTTAGTTACTTTTTTTTTGGCTGGACCGCAACAGCGCCAAGCAACTAGACATTCTATGCAGCTGTTTCAGTTTCTAAAGCAGTCTGCAGTTCTTCTCATCCTGAACACAGCCCTGGGTCCATTCAGTAGCGGTTCATAGTGAGCCAGGAGTAATTTCGCAGTTTTTTTTTTTTTTTTTTGGTCCTTCTGTCACCTTTTTACTCTCTCCTCCGCTAAGCTCAGCGCCTCCTCCGCTGCCTCCCTCCTGGCTCGCTCCTCCGCCAGGCTCTCCGTCAGCTGAGTCACTTCCTGGTGGGAGGAGTCCAGCTGTTGCTCCGCCTCCGCCAGTCTGCAACACACGAGTAAATCGGGGCTATATTTACAGCAAAGGAGTCACCTCAGCACCCTGACACCGCCCACTCAAGAGTCACATACAGACACATATCTGCAGATGTATGTTTTTAACATTTAAGTGTTTTGCAGAACATTTTTTTACACATCTCTCTGCCTTTCGTTTTTACTAGCTGTTGATTTTAATTGCAAACTCTTTTGGAAAGAGCTTTTCCCTTATGTGACCAATGTTGTTACATTACATTTAATTGGCAGACACTTTTATCCAATCCGACGTTGTAACAGTACATTCTGGTGTCAACAGAGCAATGAAGCCATAAAAAAAGCTTTGGCTCAGTCAGGCCCTTATGAAGCCTGAGGGTGTATGAAGCGTGGCTCGCGTTACCTGCTCTGAAGCTCTCTCGTGTCCAGGCCTTCCATATCCACCAATACGCTGCTCCTCTCCTGAGGAGCACCAGGGGGGACCTCCACGGCCACTGGCCCCTGGAGGACAACCAAAACCCAGATAAGCCCAGGGGGTATAGGCTCCACCACCAGGGGTTTGCAAAGTCCGTCCTGGGGACCTGTGCATGCGGGGTTCCCTTCCAACCAATCACTAGCTCTCTACAGCAATGCCTCTTCAAACTCACCACCCCACAGCATGAGAAGATCCACGTTAAACAGCCAAAGGCCCACCCCCAGAAAGTAGTTACAAAGTAGTAAATAATTAAGGGAAATTAAAAACCTCACAGTGATGTCAAGGCAGGCTATAGTACAATTAAGACAAGTTATACACTGAAATATAGAGGTATTAAATAATCACTATTAGGCAATCATCAAAAAAAAAACAACAACTGTAAAATGGATAAATAAATAATACTGACAAGGCACATGGCTAGCCTTACCCTCCACACAAATCCATGGTTGCGCTAAATGTTCTCAAAGCGTGTGAACTGGCATGCAGCCTCGCTTGATCTGAAGAGCCCCCACAGCTCATAGGGCAAGTTCCATTTTTATAAAATTGTAGTTCCCTGAGGGGGCTAGATGCAATTCAAATCATCAAACCCATCCCAGGGCAGAGATAAAAGAATACTTTCATCTCCTGCACAAGTTCTATTGGCAAATGATTCCTTTAGAAAGAGGTTAATTTTTTTAATTGATTCAATTATAGACAAGTGAATTCAGTGGGGTCCTTCCTATTGAAAACGTCAACACTTTGTCACTGAACCATTTATGGAGAATTAATTCAGAGACTAAGGAAATGGCAAACCAGAAGTGCGTTGAAGTATGCTGAAAGAAAACATTAAGGGAAGAACTTGCTTTCAATAATCTTAATTGATCAAGAGTTGGCGATAACAAAAAGACTACAAGACTACAAAATGGATTCCAAAAACAAATTTTGGGAAACCTTGCTATATAATGTATACATGATTGGGGTGGCAGGTATGGTATGGTATGATATGGTGTCAAGAGTTTGGCGGTTTTCGTTAAACTTCCACAAAGCAGGGGCACACGGGCTGCAGGCGAGAACGCTTACCTTGGCCTGTTCCTGTGCGTGCCGGCTCTGGGCCTGGGCCTCCAGCCAATAGCAGCGGTTCTGCAGCTGGCCCAGGGTCAGCTGAGTGTCCCTCAGGGTTTGGGAGACAGCCTTCAGCTGGGAGGACACGGCCGCCTTCTCCTCCGCCGTCTGCTGCAGCTAGGAGACAGGAGACAGGAGGACAGGGTCAGGACCACTGAGCCAGTGGGTCTTCAGAGGGAAAGGTCTACCCTTTAGGGCTTCCGGATCCACAAAACCGACCATCGACTAAGGTGCAAACAACCTGGTACTTTGCAAGAGCTATTAACAGTGACCTGTTTGCAGCAGTACTCCGATTTGCTATTCACCACATTTCGGGTTTAGACTTTACGCAGCTAAAATCGAGGATTCAAAAACTGTCTGAATTTTAGGCAGGTCTTCCTCCTCTTAAAAAAGTAGAGAGTGAAATGGCACAGACGCCGACTTGAAGGAAGTTTTTAGTACCTTGGCGTTGAGTTGCTGGAAGTGCAGATCTCTCTGCTGAATCTCCTGCAGGCAGCGCTGGAGGTCTCTCTGGAGCTGGGCCCGCTCAGCCATCAGCAGGGAGGTCTGCTCCGCAGGAGCGCCCATCCCCAGCGGGGCCACACTCTCCTGAGGAGAACCGACAAAGGGATCATCTCATGCGGGGCTAAGTTAATGACACCCTAGGGTCAGGGGTGTTCAGTCTTACTGGGGAAGGGTACAGGGCTTTTGTTCAAGCCAAGCACTATGACACCCAACCTAACTCATCAATATCATGACTGAAGACCAAGAAGAACTGAGAATTTTACTGAGGCAATTCAAGTGCTTGGATGGAGCCTGCACTCCTAATCCAGCCTTCTCTGATAGGACAGAACACCCCCGCTGTAATACTCATCCTTTATACCAGAGATTCCCTTATCGGGGTCCCTGCGAGAAGGCAGCAGTGCAGGTTTTTCCATCTCTCGCCTTCAAGGCAAAATTTGCCTTGTATTCAGCTGGCCAACTGCCAGCCAAAAAAAAGCCAAAAAACACTCTGTTCCCTCCTGACTTTAACAACACATCAAATTCAGGGTAGCATACTTTCCGTCAGGCATCTTGATAAGCCAGCAATGCATGCGCTTCAGGAAGGAAACACTATCTTGCTTCAGTATACCGTAAACGTACATCTTTTGCACCATTTCTGCTATTATCGTGGTTATAATACCAAGGAGTTTGCATTTCTGTGTGGGGGGAAAAAAAACAACTTTCTGATAGTAAAGTGTAGCTGTATTGGCTGTTGTGTGGAGTGACCTGATGACTGTCGCTATACCTTGGAAGGTTCCATGGCCTGAGGGCCAGTGGCCTGTTTCAGCTGAGCCTCTGAGCTCCGCCCACGCACAGCTAGGGACTGCCGCTCCCTCAGGGCTCGGCACTCCGACTGCAGCTGGTCCTTCTCAGCCCTGAAAAGCAGCACCCGCATACATTAATCAGAGCACCGGTGGCAGAAGAACACTGCATGAGCACCGTAACCAGTGGAGCTATAATTAGCCGTCAATCAATGCCTCGACTGCACCAATCAGAAGACTGCTCAGTACGGAAATAAAAGGCAACGCATGGTCCGAATCAGTGGTGCCAATGATAGCTTATGGCGACTCTGTATGTTATTTTGTCTTTGTGACCTCGTTCGCTCAACATTAGCTTGTATCCCAAAACAATTAATTCACAAGGATTCTTCTTCCTGGAAGCTCAGAGACATGAGAAACACGAGAAACACGACCGCTCGCCAGTGGCTAGCGCCAAAGTTTCATTCCCGACATGCCAGGTCCCTGAGCCACACACCCTCACTAAAAACAGCTGACTGTGGGCCACTGTGGGGGAACGGAGGAGGTATTCTCCGGTTATTTGTTTGCAAAGGACAATCCCTGAGGACGGAGAAGACTCAACTCGCCATGAAAAGTTTAGCCCGAGTGAAAAGGCCGGGCCTTTTCCGCGAGGCAGAAGTTCACACGCCGCTCGACGGACAAGATCCCGAGCAGCATTTGTAACTGCGGGACGCAGTTGGGCCGGTTAAAATGTGGACCTGTGTCTCTGCAGAGCGAATCAATCACGCCCTACCTGTCACCAAGAGTCACTAATTTAGACAGAGTTATTCTCACGACGGTCTGCTGCTAATGCACCCAGTGGCATTGTGACATTGTGAGGAAACCTGATACCGGAGCAGATTCTGTTGTGTAACAGGATGAAGGAAACCCATGACCTCCGCGAGAGTGGCTCTCTTTGAGAGATTACTCCCTTTCAACTGAATAAAGCACAAAAAAAGACACCTATGTCTACACCGCTGTCCTTTAGGTGCTTAATACATAGTTAAGCTAAGCTACTATGCTGTCAGGTGATACATTGTATTTCTTGGTTGGTACAGAATCCTTAAGTACCATCCAAAGAATCTGCAAGTTCAACAAATAGTGCCGAACTAAGATCACTTAGACTAAGCAGGCTATACTCCCTTATGTCATTCCTTTGCCATAAAATAATGAGTGCCTCTCTTCCCATGCAGCAGATTAAGCCATACATGCTGTTGAAAAGCTGCGATTTGATGTTTTACCACAACTGCACTCAAATACCTCAGTTTAGCCAGTTCTGCCTCATACTTGTTAGCATCCTTCTCAGAGTGTAGTTCATACTTCATTTTCTTCTGGGTCAACTCCGCATTCTCTGACCTCAGTTTTCCAGCATCTTCCAGCTGAAAATGAACAACAGAATTAAAAAAAAAAAAAAAAAAATGGCACCACATCATACCCCAAAACAGCTGTATGGCACACCACAGGCATCATCACACCTTGGGAATTCAAGCCAGAATAAAGCAGCCAATGGACACAAGCTGCATGCATTGTACAAGCTGAAGCACAAGGCTCTAAGATGTACCAAACACAACAATGCCAACTTACCGGCCTATCTTTCTCAGCCTGCAGGGCATGGAAATTGCTCCTAAAGCTACTCGACTCCTCAATTTTCCCAGGTGCGGCCTCAGCAGGGCTCACCCCTTGCCTGGCCTCACACACCCTCTTTGCTCCTGCGAGCTCCTGCATCAGCCTGTCCCTGTCATTCTGAAGGCTGGCCATTGACTTGGAGAAGGCCGTCAGCTGTTTGCCGTAGGTGTCGTTCTCGAGCGAGAGCCGTCGGAGCACCGCGTCCTTCTCCGACAGGGCTCTGGACAGCTCGTCTATCTGCCGGAGCAGCTGAGAGTGGGCGTCGGCACTCTGCAAGGCCGAGAGCTTCTGGGTCAGAATGTAGCGGTCTTTGTTGAGGCTGCTGAGCTCCGAGTTGGCTTCGCCGAGCTGATGCTCCAGCTTTCTCGCGGCGGATGCGCTCTCCCTGAGTTCCTCGTCGTATCTGCTGCGCAGAACTTTGAAATCCTCAATGAGCTGATCTCGGTCGTTCTGTAAGGCGGCCATAGCTTTCCCCAAGGACTCGTGCTGAGACTTCAAGTCCTTGCTTTCGTTCTTGGCACTGAACAGCAATTTCTCAGTCTGTATCAACTCCCTGGCCAGCTCTGCCACCCTTTCATCTGCCGACTCCTTCTCGTTTCTCATTAGATCCACTTCTCTTTCGAAGGCATTGAGTTCACTGTTGTACTTATCTTCCGCCTCACCAAGCTTCCCCTCGGTTTCGCTCTCCAGCTCCTGCATGTTCTTTTTCAAGTCATCGGTGGCCATTTTTTGGGCGAGCAGTTTTTGCTGGAGGTCGTTACATTCCGCAGCTTTGGCTGCAACAGCCTGCTGCAAGTCGGCAATCACTTTGCTCTCATTAGTTTCAGATTTCTCCTTTCTCAAGGCTAATATACTGGCTTCCAGTTCGTGAACCTGAGTTCCAAGTTCGGAATTATGAGATTTTAAGGTGTTGTTATCCTCCACCTCCTTCTGGAGATCAAGCTGCAACTGCCGAAATTGTCTTTCAATGGCAACCTTTTGATTTTCAAGAGTTTTAATGGAATCTTCTCGTTTCCTGAGGAGTTCTTTCAATTGGTTGTCCTTCAGTGACAAGACCTGATTGAGGTCTTCTCTGTAACGGATCAGCTGTGCTTTGAGCATGGCATTCTCAGAATTCAAATCGTCCATCTGATGAAGAAGAGCCCTGATCTCTCCCTTCAGGCCCTGGCTTGCACCCAGTTCCTCCTTCGCTAAACTGCCTTCATCTCTCACGGTGCTCTGACGCCGGGCCTCCAAAGCCCTGCACTCCGCCAACAGACGCTCTCTCTCTGCTTGCAAGGATGCCACGGAGCTTTTGAAGGCCTCCATCTTTTTAGCCATTTGCTCCTTCTCTTCAACAGACCTTTCAATTTTGACCTGCAGAGCTCGGACTTTGCTCTCTAGCCCCCTGAATGTCTTGTCTGCCATTTCTTTATCACTATATAAGGCACGTAATCTTTCTTCGTAATTTTCTATTTGGGCCCGGTGATGTTTCTGCAGCTGTTCCAGATACTCTGAAATTTGCCCATCCTTTGAGGAGAGCAGCAAGGATATCTCAGTGTCTTTATTCTGAAGAAGCAATTTCAGCTGTACTGAAATTACCTTCTGTTTCTCAAGATCATCCTGAAGCTTGTCATTTTGTGAGAGCAGCAGGAGAAGCTGTGACTCTGTGTCCAAAAGCTTCCTTTCCACCTGGGTAAAGCTTGACTGCATGTGTGAGGCTAAGTCAGATTTGTCAGTTAGCTGTGTGGTCAAGGAACCTTTGTCAAATTCCAACTTCTCAATCTGTGCACTTTGTTCCATTATTTGCCTATTTAGTAAATCCACATTTTGGCTTAGTTCAGTATTTCTTACCCCCATAACAAATAGTTGCCTTTGTTGTGCTGTAGCTGCCACTGTGTACTCATTAAGGGCCCTGTCCTGCCTTGACTTTGTTATCTGTAGCTCATTTACCAACTTGTCCTTCACTCTTGCATCCTCAAGGAGTCTCTTTATTACATAACCCTGTTCTAAGAGCTGGCTGTCTTTCTCTTGTAAAGTCTTTTGGAATGTAACATCCCATTTCTTTACAAGATCATCGCCCTGTAGACTAATAGAAAGGGCCGAGAGCTTGGCTAAGTTTGTCTCAGACTCTCTCTTAAGTGTTTTCATCTGTAAATCTTGTGAGTCTAGCTGCCTTTTTAACTCTATGACTACCTCACTATTGCTGACTTTTAGACCCTGGAGCTCATCGATTTGATTCTGGAATTCAGCAAGCTTTCCTTTATAATGCGCCATTTGCTGTTCTGCAACTCTTTCCAGAGCTTTCTCATGTTCCGTCATCTTGATTTCAGCTTGTTTATCTTTCCCTTCAATTTCTTCTTTCAGTCTCTTGTTCTCAGAGTTGATGCTTTCCAGTTCTTTCCTAGATTCACTGAGCTGGTTCCTATATGACGAAAGTTCTGCTTCAAGATGCCTCACCCCTTCCTCAAAGCCTGATATCTTCTCATTCACTGCCTTCAGATTTCCTTCCACCCGCTCACGTTCAGCCTCTGAGAGTTTCAAAGATTTTTCCATGTCAAGTATCAGCTCCTGGTACTTGATGCAATCTTGTTGAAGCTGGTTGATTTCATGGTGTTTTTCTTTCAATAGCTCCTGAAGCTCCTTTTTTATGTTTTTGGATCCCTCATTTCCTCTCTGTATGACTTTCAGCTTTTCCTCAAACTCTTTCACCAACTTCAGCTGCTGCTCTTCCTTCTCTTGGGAGAATCTGGACTTTTCCTCTTTGCTCTCAGACAACTGGGTCGAGAGTTGCACATTCTGATCTTGCATCACACTGAGGGCTTCTGTTAACTCATCAATTGTCTCTGAATTTTTAAGGAGCAATGTCTCCAAATATTCATTCTCGTTTTTCACTTTGTCAGATGTTTCCTGAACATTCTCAAGTTCCTCCTGCAAAAGAGTTTTGTCATCTTCTAAAATCCTCACTTTCTCATTTAAGCTGATAGTCTCCTGCAGGTTTTTACTGACAACTGCCTTAAGTTCAGTCACAACCATGTCATTTTCATTTAACTCAACTTCATGGTCTTTTTGCAGCTGGGACAATTTTTCGAAAATATTTTGCTTTTCATTTTGAATGAGTTCAACCCTTTCGCATGTGGCTACAATTTCTGCCTTCTGACTCTCAATCTGAGCAGTTAATGAATCGTTCAAACTAAGAGCCTTATCCAGCTTTGACTGCAGATTATGCTCACTCGCCTTCGATTCACTGTGCCACTGCTCTAATGAAGAACTTGTTGTTTTTAACTGTTCTGCCAAGCTGGAATTTTCGTGTTGAATCTCATTTAATTTCACCCTAAGATCTTCTGATGATTCTTTCAGATTAATGATCTCTGTTTCAAGTTCACTATTCCGGAGAGTCAACATTTCAACCCTGCATTTTTCTTTCTCATCAATTTCTTGCAGGTCATTTCTAATCTTTTCATTTTCTTCCTCGAGCTCTCGGATCTTCTGCTGTTTAGCCTTGGCAAACTTCTGCATCTTTTCTTTCATTTTCTCATTTTCTTCTTCCAAGTCATTGATTTGCTTCCCCACACTTTCCTTTTCTGATTCAGCATTAAGTGCTTTTAAGAGAAGCTCTTGCTTTTCTTTTCGGGCTGTCTCAAGTAGTTGTCGCATTTTGTCCATTTCATTGCTGACGTTCTCATAAGCTTGTAACAGAGATTCATATTCCTGTTTCAATTCGGCGTGTTTTGATTTCCACTCGGACAGGTCCACAGTTTGAGAGTCTTTGAGGGACTCCATCTGGCATGAAAAAGCCTGTTTCTGCTGAGTGATGTTTTCTATTGTGAGTTTAAGGCTTTCGCAGGCAGCAGAAAGGTTGTGGTTGTCACTCAAAATCCGATCAATCTCTGAAATTATTTTTTCTTTTTCCTTGCTCAGAGACAAAACTGAATTTTCCAAGTCATCTTTTTGCTGCTTCAGTTCTGCAAATGACTCCTTCAGGCTTGAAGATGACCGATTGATCTCTTCTTTTTCTGAGGACAACATCTGAATTTGATCCTTGAGAGACCTGTTCTCCTTCATGACTTCTTTTCGCGATATTAAGGCTGCCTGAAGTTTCCTAGTGACCTGCTCGAGGGATTTATTTTCATCTCGGTGTTCCTCTGTTTTGCTTGTTTCCTGCTTCTCTGCAGACCTCTGCTGCAGTTCATTAACTCTGACTTTCATCTTTTCCAGTGCCACCTCATGGAGGTGAATTTCTTTTTGCAGCTGTTGTTCCAAAGAAGCAATAAGTTCTTCCTTTTCTTTAATCAAACAATCTCTCTCTTTGAGGCTTGCCTCAAGTTCTTCAGTGTAGGACTTTGACTGGATCTCATCAACTCCCATAAGTGAATGATTATTCAAGTTCTCCTCTTGCATAACACTTATTTTTTGAAGAAGTTCATCCTTTTGTTTTTCAGACTCACTGAGTCTCATTTCCAATGATCCTACGACTTCTTTACATTCTTCCTTTTCGGTCTGCAATGTCTCCATGTGCAATTTACAACTTTCTACTTGAGCCTGAGACTCTTTCCAATAAGACTGGGATTCTTCAAGTTTGATTTTCAAACATTCCCTCTCCTGACAAAACTGGTGTTGAATTTCTGTTAAAGAGTTTTGGACGGTTTGAAGCTCCAATGACTTTTGTGAAATCACAGAAAGTGCATTTTCAAGCTCTTCCTTCATCTGACTGTTGGATTGAAGTAGCGTTTTATTCAGTCTGTCCAAACTTTCAAACTGGTCTCTCTTCTCGATTTCAACTGCCTTGAGAGCACACTGTAGTTCCTCTACCAAAGCTTCTGACCTTCGTAGCTGTTCCTGGAGGTCCAAATAATCTTGTTCCATTGCCTTTATCTCCTGCTGCTTACTGTTCTCGTTTATCTCGGTTTCTGCTTTTTCAAGCTCAGATTCAACCAATTTCATTTTTTCTGTCAACTCTAGTGAACTTTGTCTCAGGTCAAGCAGAAGTGCATCTTTACTTTCCATTTCTGATGTTATATTTGCCAGTATGTTGCGAAGCTCTTCCAATTCCGCTTCTTTCTGTGATGCCGCTTGTACTTGGCTTTCCTTCTCTGAGAAGGACAGAATGAGTTCTTGCATATTCTTTTCCTTTAATTCAATGCAACCTCTAAAGGAATTTACTTCATCCTGGAGGGAAGCTATAGCTTGTTGCTTGTCCTCTAGTTCTTTGATTTTCTCATTGTATTTAACCTGAATTGCGTCCATTTCATTTGTTTGTTGAGAATGTTGTTCTAGAAGCTTGTTTAAATTTTCGTTTAGCTCAGAAATTTCCAGGGCGTGCTTCCTTTCATTTTCTTGCAATTTCTTCATGGTCTCCTTTCTAGCTAGTAAAGCTGCATGAGCCTTTTTTTGCAGAACTGCTTTTTCTTGCTTTACTTTCACCAGCTCATTTTCGGTATCAGAATTTGCAGACAGAGAGGTTGCCCTTTCAGCCTTCAAGCTTTGCTCTCTATCAACCAAGTCCTCTTTAAATTGTTCCAACTTCTGTATCATCTCACAGCGTTCACGTTCAAATGCTTCCTCTTTGTCGGCTATACCTACTTGGAGATGTTCAACAAGTTCACATGTTTCCTTAAGTGACTGGACAGCAATATTCAAATTATTCTCTTGCTCATTGAGCCTTGTTTGTAAACATTTCATATCATTTTGTAGCTGTTGCACAAGTGCTTCCTTCGCAGAAATGACCTGGGAAAGCTCAAGGACTTCATTGTCTTTTTGTATGATCTGTTCTTTCAAAAGACTAATGTGAGCTTGGTACTCTTTGGTCGTGTTCTCTGCCTGTGATGTTACTTCTTGGAGCTTATCATGCAAATTGGACATTTCAAAGCCATTCTTCCCACACTCTTCTATTTGCTTTTCATACTCCTCTATCTTCTTCAGCAAGTCCTTTCTCACTACCAGAGCAGCTTGGAGTTTCTTCTTCATTAGGTCTTTTTCTTTGGACAACTGTCCATGTTGAATTTTCAGCTGTTCATTTTCCTTGACCAACTGCCCATTCTCCGATTCCTTAATTTCAATTTGAGCCTGACAATGAGACAAGTGAGTTTTGCTCTCCTCCAACTGTAGGGCGATATTTTCAATTTCCGTAACCGAGCAGCTCTGGGCATTCTGCAGGCTTTCCAGCTGTGACAGGAGCTGATTCTTTTCCTCTGTGTGCCGCACCATTTCGTTTGATGCCGATACCATGACCTGGGTGACTGAAGCATCTTTTTCTCTCAACTGCTGACTAAGTGTTGCAATCAGTTCTTTTTGTTGGCCTACCTGAATGTCCATACAACTAATCTGATCTTCTTTCTTTTTGATTTCACTCTGCAGACTTGCCTGGTTAATACCTGCCATTCTAAAATTTTCAGAGTCAATCTCCATCTCTCCTTGTAAACGTTTTACCTGCTCTTGCAGTAAACAAACTTTCTGGTTCTCCTCCTGATATTCTCGCTCCCTTTCAAACAGTTCACTTTGTTTTTGCTGAAGTAAGCATGCAGCTTTGTTTAATTCCTCTTTCAAACACTCTACTTCAGATTTGTGATTTGTATTTAACAGTTTAATTTCAGATTGTAAAGAAAACTTTTCTTCCTCCAAAGCAACTAGTCTACCAGACATGGTTTGTGAAAATTCAGAAAAATCAACATCACTAGACTTTTTACTTAACTCAATGTCTCTCAATGCATTCTCCCGGTCTATTAAAGTCTGCCCAAGCTGTAAGTTCTCATTTTCTTTTTTCTGTAAAGCTAAAAGTGTCTCCTCTAATTTATTTTTATTTGTTAAAATCTGCTGACTCAAGTCTTCAGCTGTCAGTTCCTTCTCTTTAAGATGCTCTGAGCTGACTTTGAATGCAGTTGTTATCTCCACAAACTTTTCCTGCAAATCATCCAGATCTTGTTGCAGTGCCTGGATTTTAACATCTTTTGTCTTAATCTCATTTTCAATACTTTGTAACTGCTCAATTATAAGCGTCTTATCTTGTTTCTCCCTATCAAGGACAGACAACCATTCATTTTCAGACTCTTGAAGGGTTTGTGCTACCTTTTCCACTTCTAATATTAATCTACTGATTTCTCCATCCTTGTCACTAACCTGCACCTGAAGACGTTCCTTCTCTGTCTTCATTTTCTCCAATGCTTCATTCATGCTACTGTGTTGTTGCTGACTCTTGAAACTCAACTGCTCCTGGAGTATTTGCAACTGGCTGTTGTAATTCCTTACAAGTTCCTCTTTTTCATTCATAACTTTCTTTAATTCTTGCTGCAAATGTTCTTTTTCACTGGCGGACAAACCCAGCTGCTGCTGAAAATGCTGTGCCGCCAGACTGCCTTCTTCTCTTAGCTTTTTATTCTGCTCGTCCAGTTTCTGCATTTCTGCAACCAGGTATTCTGCGTGTTTAACTTGCGCAGAATACTGATTATTTATTGCATGCAAGGCTAGCTCTCTCTGCTCAATATTCTCAGTCAACGCATTCATTTGTGAAGCAACCTGAAGGTGCTGCGACTTCAACCTCTCAATTTCAACAGTCAAAGAAGCTGCATTTGTTTGATGGGCAGAAAGAGCATCCTCCTTCTGCTTTGAAAGTCCGGCATTCGATGCTCGAAGTTGCTGAAGTTGGTCTTGAAGCAGTGCTACTTCATTTCTTAGGGCATCAGCAGTATCTCCGGCAGCATGTACAGCATCATTGCGGTCACTGAGGGCCTTGTTGAGGTTTTCCATCTCTTCATTCCTTTGGGAGAGCTGCATTTTAACTTCATGAAGCTCTTCCAAATGGGCTGCGTACTTTTCTTGCAAATTTAAAAAGGCACTTTGTTTCTCCTCTTCAGTCTTGTTCAGTTCCTGAAGCTGGCCCTGCAGCTGAGATACTAACTCTGTGCTCTCCATAAACTGGGCTTTGAACAAGGCCGCTTCGTCCGACTTCCCCTGGAAAGCTTTTGCCTGCGCGGAAATTCCAACCTCTTTGTCCTCAAGGGCTTCTCTAAATTTGACTATTTCTGAGGATCGAGCAGAGAGCTCAACTTCCAGCTTAGACACGGTTTCTTGGTGTCCAGCAAGTTGGGCTTTTAAGCCATTGCATTCGTCTTCTTTGGCTTTGATTTGCACCTTCAAATCTTCACAGTGACTGAGGAAGCTGGTCTGAGTTCCCAATACTGCCTGCTCCTTTTCTTTCACCATTCCCTTTAGCTGAGCTGACTCTGAGGTCAAGGCCTCAACTTGGCTTTTAAGCTGTACAGCCGAACCCTCCAGCTCTGCGACCTGTGCCCTTAACCGCTCACTATCTTTCACTTTCTGCTGTAGGTAAGACTGTTTGTCAGTGATCCCCATGGTTAGCTGGTTATTTTTCTCTACCATGCTCTGCAGTTGAGCCTGAAGTTTATCAACGATCTCTGCATTTGCATCATTTTTGGTTCTGAATACTTCATGTTCTGTTGCCGACTTATCTTTTAACTGTTCAAGCTCCTTCTCCTTGTTTTTCAAGGACTTTTCGACATCTTGCAGAGATTTCTGCATGTTCTTCATTTGTGTCTGCAGCTCAATGACAGTTTCCATCTTTTGGTTCAGCTCATCTTTCCCCTCCACTGATTTTACTTGCAACTGCTTTATGAACATTTCTTGTTGATTCATAGATTCAGTTCTCTGTTGTAATGTCATCTCTAAACTTTCCCTCTCTAAACTGACAGCTGCCAGCTGTTCGGTTAAGGAAACAATATTGTTATTTTTGTGGGAGAGCTCTGACTGGAGAACAGCAATTTCTTTCAGCTTTTCAGACACCTCTGCAGTCAAATTCTGACCTTCAGTTTTGATTTTGCCGTTTTCCTCATTTAGTACCTGCATGCGGTTCTTGAGGTCTGCAATAACATCCTCCCTCTGAGCCACCTGCTCTCTTAGCTTGTTGCTTTCTGCGACCTGATTTTCCAGGCTTGTTTTCAGATTCACATTTTCAGATTGCAGCTTTAGCAACTCTTCATTTGCCACACTCAGCTGACCCTGAAGCGAAACTATTGACTTGTTGCTTTTGCTCAGTTCATCAAAATGGCCTTGACACTCCTGAGCTTTATTTCCAAGAGACAGTTCTTTGACTTCCAGACTCTGACTCAGTCTGGTGCACTCATTTTTGAGGGACTCCAATTCACTCTCCAGCTGGGTGACAGTCTGTTTCTGCTGAAGACTTTCATTTTCCAAGAAAGTGCATTTGGAAGCCATCTGTTGCAAGGTACTGTCTTTCTCCAACAGTCCTGATTTCAAAGCGGTACTCTGCTCCTGAAGAAGGGACAAAGTCTCTTGAAGTTGCTCGTGTTGGCTCTGCTGCGTTTCATAAAGTGCTTTTTGATCACTAACCATTTTCTCTTTCTCAGCAACACTAGAGTTCAGTTGATCCACCTGAGAATTCAAAAAACTGATCTGCTCTTGTAAATGTGCCACAGATTCTTTACTTCCAGCGAGCAATGTTGTGAGATGACAACACTCATTAGTTTTTTCCAGCAAATTACCTGAAACTGAATCGTTTTGCTTTTTGAGTTCTTCGGTCCTAAGAATGAGTTCTTCCTTTTCTTTCAGCAGTCCCTCAATAGCCTTACAATTTTCAGAATACTGAACCTCATAGGCAGATATTTTACTTTGTGCTTTTTTCCTTTCATCTAGTAGCTCTGACTCGGCTATATCCTTATTGGTGACCTCCTGCTGCAGTACCTGAATCCGCTCATCGAGTTTAGTCACTTGCACCTTCAGGTTTCTGTTTTCCTCAAGAGCGACATCTGCCTTCCTTCTCATATCCTCCACAAGCAGTTTCTGTTCAGCCAGTTCTCTCTCTTGGCTCTCAATAGCAGCCTGCAGTCTCTGGTTATCCTCACATAATGCCTGAACTTGGTTCTGAAGACGAACCACTTCACTTTGCCTGAAGTTGTTCTCTTCTTTCAGCTTTTTGTTATCAGCAACCTGATTTTCAAAGGACACTTTCAGATCACTATAAGCAGATTCAAACTTAAGAGAATCTCCACTCACTACATCCAACTTGCTGCTCAGTGAATCAACGGACTGCCTGCTCTTGTTCAGCTCATCGAGATAATTTTGACATTCCTCAGTCTTACTTTTCACAGTCAGTTCATTTTCCTCCAGACTCTGTTTCCATCTTGTACACTCAATTCTGAGGGATCCAGTTTCACTCTGGAGGCCAGAGATGAACTCTTTCTGCTGGAGGATTTCGTTCTGCAAGGTGGTACATTTCGCTGTCATCTGCTGCAAGGCATTGTCTTTGTCCATCAATGTGGCGCTCTGCTCCTGAAGCAGGGATACAGTCCCTTGAAGTTGCCTAATCAGGCTTTCCTGCTCATCACACTTTGCACTTTGATCAAAGGCAATCTTCTCCTTTTCAGCCACACAACATTTGAGTTGCTCGACCTGAGAATTCAAGAGGCTGACTTTCTCCTGGAAATGTGCTATGGACTCCTTACTTTCAGAAAGTAATTTTGTGAGTTGACCACATTCGTTGGTTTTTTTGAGCAAACTCTCCGAAACGGTGCTTTGGCTTTGTTCAAGGGCCCTGCTGAGCTCTTCGGTCCGTACGGTCAACTCTTCCTTTTCTTTCAGCAGCTCATCAATGACTTTGCGGTCTTCTGAGTTTTGTGTCTCAAAGGAAGATATCCTGCTTTGCATCGTGTTCTTCTCCTCCATCAGCTCTGACAGGGATCTCTTGCCAACTGTGACTTCCTCTCTTAGTTTCTCACGCTCCTCTGCAAGTTTACTGATTTCAGAGCGCAAATTCACATTTTCCGCTTGAGTCGCAGCAGTCTTTTCATTTAAATCAGCGACAAGCTGCTTTTGTTCCTTAAGTTCAATTGCTTTTCTCTTGAGAACAGCTTTAAGTTGCTGATTTGCACTTTCTAGGGTTTTTACACTAGTTTCCAGTTCTGAGGTATTTTCAGATTTACTCTGGAGTTCCTTCTGTAGCCTCTCATTTTCAGAATCTCTGGCCTTCAGCTCCTGATTAAGTTTCAGTCTTTCACCTTCCGTTTCTTCCTGAGCGACACTCAGCTTTTGCTCCAGCAAGGCTATTGTTTCCTGTTTCTCCTTTATAACCCGTTCCTTTCCCACCGCTTGCTCCTCAAGTTGTTTGGATAAGGCCTGCAGCTCCTTATTGTGTTTGTCCACATCGGCAAGCAGCTTATTGCGTTCCTCCTTAAAGGACTTCAGCTCTTTTTCATACATCTGTTCTTTATCTTGAAGTTGACCCTGCAACTTTTCATTGGTGGCATTTGATTCTGTCAGCTGAGAGAGGAGGGCCTCAGACTCCTGCAGCTTTTGAGAAGACGCCGTCACCTGCCCCTTTAGAGAAGAAATCTGGGACTCGCATTCCGCGAGGTGACTGTGATGGTTCACATTCAGCTTCTGAATTTCCCCACGAAGACTTTGGATGGTCTGGATGTCCTCCTGGGCTTGTTTAATAAGTTCCTCAGTTTCCTTCCTTTTTAGTTCTTTTTGCTCCTTAGCCTCACCCAATTCGCACTCTGTGCTTCTGAGCTGTTCCAGTAAGTCTGTTATCTTTGCGTTCAGGGCTTGCTGGTCAGATGACTGGGAGTCTTTTAAAATCTGAGATTTTTGCTCTGCTCTGGCCAAAGCAGTTTCAACGTGTACCAGGGCCTCCTCTTTGTCCTTGATCTCCCGTTTCAGCTCCAGTACTTGCTCAGCATATTCGCTCATGTTGCTGGAAAGAGCGGAGATCTCCTTGTCCTTGTCGGCAAGTGTATCCTTGAGGTTGTCAATCTCCCGCTCACAGCTTTGAAGGTCGTGGATCAGCTGGGCCCGTTCCTCCAAGTGGGTGGAGTTCAGCTTGTCCAGCTCATCGTTCGTCTGATCCAGATCACTTTGCAAGGATTCTATCATTGCCTCTTGTTTGTGTGTCTACGGATTTAGAAGGAATACAAGTTACCTACGGCAAAGTTACGAGCTCTGAAAAATTAGCAGCCTCGTTTCAAATGTTCAATAGATGCTAAAACAAATACTGTGCTATGTAATCAACTGGCTACATATACAATGAACTGGTTATATAAGTAGCAAAGCTAAGAAGCTAGCACTGACCCTGAAGAAGTATAACCATTCCCTATTTATGTTAAATATTCACATACATAAAATTCATTAACAAGAATATGTAACACTGACAATATGGATGAACCCTACGGCATGCAACATACAGCTGGTAAAAAATCATGGGATGTATGCAAACAATTGCCTATTATCTAGCCATCTGCGTCATTACTACCACCAACTTACATTTTAATTATACAATGTATCCATGGTTACGCAGTACATTAAAGGGAGCCAAAGATGACATAAAAGCACTGAAACTGCAGTCATGTATTAAACGTAACACTGGGAACAATATCCAGCTGAATAGCGCCTTGAAAACACTTGGACTGTAATTTTTCAAATGATAAGTCAATAAACGAACAATCCATAACAATACAGTAGGCCAGGTGTTCAGAATATCACAAAACAAAAGCTCTCGTCAGGCTTGCGTCATGATATTTTTGAGTGTACTGGTGCATGCTTTTTAAATGTAAATTCACCTTTTCCTTTAGTGTGCTCAACTTCTGTGTCAGCTCTGCGACTGACGTCTTCAACTCAGAACACTGCTTCTCAAAGGTGCTGCATTTCTTAGTAACTTCAGTCAACTGGAAAGATGACAAAAACCACATTCAATACAACACGCGCCATTTTATCAGAATTGAGAACGGAAAAAACGAAATTAGCGAAAAGGTTTCTTACGCTGTGCTCTGTTTGAAGCAGCCTCTCCGAGACCTCCCGGTGCTGGACCTCCTTCTCCTTCAAAGAGTCCCGGAGGCTGTCGATGAGCTCCAGTTTCTCGGAGGTTTGGGCTAACGTGTGCTCCTTCTCGATCAGCGACGATTCCAGGCACTCCTGCGTTTCGCTCAGTCTAACGGTCGCCACAAGGGGAAAGGGGTTTCAAGGCCTACGCCACGTTGCCGCCTTACCTTCGCCAACCTGGGAAGACCCGCTTTCGCTTCACCCCAGGGCAAATTCAGGTTTTCGCTGGGTCCACATCGAAAAGTGCAACTCAAGCAGAACAAATACTGAAATGGATTTACCACGAGGAGGAAGAACTTTATTATCCCACTGGTTAAATTCGGCCTTTTAAAATTTTGCACTCACAAGCGTACAAGCCTTTCTTTACCGAGCTGACAGTAATTTTGGTATACTCTGGAATTTAAGGACATATGGGGGAAGCCATGGATGGAGAAAGGGGTTTTGAGTGAGGTATAATTGGAGTAGGAAGGTGTTTTAAATTTTAAAAAAAATGTTTTATGAATGAGCCATTTTCTAGCGGTGTATTAGCGGTCGGTAAAAGCAGGGGGCCGGCCGGAGCGTCCGCTCACCCTTTCAGCTGCTCGTTCAGGCTGGTGACCAGCATCTGGTGCTTCTCCGCGTCCCGGGCCTGCTGGCTCCGCAGGCCGGCCAGCTGGGCCTGGAGCCGCTCCGCCTCGTTCTGAGGAAGAGGACGAAGAGGGAGTCCGTTCAGACGCCGCCGCGAAGGCGCGACCGGAGCAAACTCACGCTCAGCCCCCACCGCAGGCACTCTCAACTCCAACACACACTCCCTTCTCTCTGCTTCCCTTTACACTTTCTTTTTTAAACTTAGCGTGACAAACCACACAGCATAAAAGGAACCCACTTCCGCCTTCTCAGGTTGTCCAGTTTTGATTTATTCCTTTATTTAGTGCAAAAATCATATTAATTTCTGACAGTTGTTTGTGGAAAAACATTCGACTTGGCAATGAATTTTGAAACCACGTAGCAGTGCACGCTCCTTTTATGTTGGCGAACACAAGAAACGTTGACTTATTACACACCCAAGTGAGGTGCGGGGAAATAAAAAATAAATAAGTATAAAATCACCCACATATTAAAGGGTCAGCTGGAAGCGGTTACACCCTTGTGGATGTGGACAAGACACCGTGTGACAAACAACATGGCGAGAGCCAGCGGTCCACCTGGAGGGCGCTCGCTCTCCCGCACGCACACCGACACAAACACACCTGAGATACCCAAAATGGCCGACCTTCTTCATCTACATCAAACGTCACCTGTGTTAGAAGGGCCTGTTACAAAATCCTTGTTTTCCAGGGAGAAAGTCAAGAATGTCACCATGAAGTTAATGTAATTTCCCGATTTGCAAAAAGGGATTTCAGTTTAATTAATATTGCAAAGAAAAAATGTATCGAATAAATGACATGCTAAGCACCTTGAAAGTATTAGTGTTAGGCAGAGATTTTTGCACCAGTTGCTGGCAGTGCAAAAGAGCTTTATAAGAAAATGGCTGTTGGGTGATAAAGAAGGCCCGTGTACCTGAAGGGACTCTATTCGGGCCTGGAGCTGCAGCCGGTCCTCCAGGTCCTGGCAACGCTCCTCCAGGCCCAGGATCTGCTCCTGCAGCTGGTTCCTCTCCAGCTCCAGCTCCTCCACCACCGACCTGAGGCCTAGTCCTGGGGACGGGTTCACACAAGCCCGAGTGACTCAGAATTCAAATCTCACGTTACCTCAGACGACCTTCGCTGGGCAAACCACTGAACTAACGTTATATCGGTCTTTATTATCTCATATTCATTTTCCAGTACAGGGGTGCACAACAAGGATCATTTCATTTAAGGATTTTGTGCCAAGCTATGCTCTTAATTATTCAACATTCAATAAGCTCAGTCATATCTTGAACTGACATTTGTATAAGCACCACCTACAGCTGTATACTGATAGTATATCCTTAACATTTTACTGTGCTCACGTGGAGGAGCGAACCAGCATAGCGTATAGAGCGGTCATAAAACTTAAACTAAGGTAACTGGTTGGAACAAAAACCAGAAAGCAGACTAGCCTCCTCTAGGACCAGAGTTGTGCACCCCTGCTCTAGTTAAAAAAACAATAGAAACATTCGGAAAGTGAAAACTATATATATATATATATATATATATATATATATATATAAGCTGAATATAATCTTTACAATGTAAAATGTGAGGTGGGGGGGGGGGTGATTTTAATGTAATGTGGATATTTTATAACCAGTCAACAAAAGTATAGCGAGATACTTCTGCATGCAAGGCTTAATTAAACACTACACATTGTGCCTACATGGAAGCATGCTAGGCCGAGGGTTCTGTGGACATCAAAACAGGCTATTCGCACAGGGTCCGGGGATACATCCGCCTCTGGACAACCGTTAAGGATCAGGAGGGAGGGTCCTAAAAAGTGTTTAATCATTGACTGCCTACATAAACCGGACTGCATACTGCATCCAGCGATGCTCGGACACACAGGCCTAATGAGTGGGCTCAAGGGGATTTCCATTTAGCATCAGCTTGTTAGCGATCCTCAAAAGCGCCTTTAACCAGACGTTTTGATTTCCAGAACTTTCGAACCCTTAACCTGAAGACACGCCTAATTTGTCGAACACAAGGACAGATAAAAAAAACAACAAAAAACAAACAAAACTTACCGCCAATGCAGCGTGTCGCTCGACCGGACTTACACGGCGGGACTGACACAGATCAATGCACTCAACACGGACTACGGTCTAAAAAAACCAAAACTAGGCAGTTCATCCAGCACGCACATGCTTAAAATAACTTCTACGGAAATGACAAAACAAAAAAAAAACAAGAAATGGGTCAACCAAAGGTCAACTACACAATGGTTTGACGCAGGTTAGATTAAAAAAAAAACCCACGAGTGTTATGTCAAACAGAATTAAATGACAAGAAAAAAAAGGATAATCAAAATACACATGGAACGAAGAATGTGCATGCTACAATAAACTGTCTAGTAGGTTTCACACCTGCATCAGGAGTACTGTACTCTGGCCACCAACCTCCCATGTTCTCCCCGTCCATCGAGGCGGTGCTCTCTAAAGTGCTTTTGGGGTCCTGGAACGCCTGTTTCCTGTCAAACTCAAAGTCCTCCTGGAACACAGAAGCAGGTTTTTGGAAAGCAGTCATTATCAACCCTAAAGGACAAACGTGACAGAAACTGATCGAGATTTTAAACACACATTTAGTCCATCATAGTCTACAAAATGTGATTTTGATCCAGTTACAGCCAACTAGTCTTCAACATTAGAACTTTTTTTTGATGAACTGATTAATTGCAACCAAGAGCCTTTTATATCATGACTCTGTAAGTGCGATTAATTGTACCAAAATGTTTACTCGCGTATAAAAACATATCACACACTCACACACTTTAGCTAGCTTTTTTCGCTCAAAGTCTTGGGCAGTTCGGCCCCAAAACGCGGCAAGTCTGGAGTCAGGCCAGTTGGAGGTGCATAGGAGGCCAGTTGGAGGTGCATATGAGGCGCGTACCTGCAGGCTGCGGGGGGCGGAGTCTCCCGGCTTCTTGCCCCTCTGCGGCCGGAGCCCCCGGGCCTGCGCCAGCTCCTCCTCCAGCTCCTGCTGCCGGCTGGCCAGCGCTGGATCGGAGCAGCCGGGAAAGAACCAGTCATCCTCAATCAGTTTTGTGCCACAGGAAGAGTTCCTGCAGGTCAGTCGCGGCCGCGGCGATGGCGACGGCGGGCGGGCGGGCGAGCATGACGACGCCACCCCCTCCCCTCCCCCGCCCCGCCGCGGCCGACACTGACGCAGAGGCGCGCGCGCTCGAGGGCCGGAAGAGAGAGAGAGAGGGAGAGACAAGGCCCCTTCTGACGCAACGCTGTGTGTGTGTGTGTGACTGTGCATGTCTGTGTGTTGGTGGGTTGTGTGGTGTGCACGTTGTGTGTATTTGTGCGTGCGTGTGTGCATGTGGGTGAGTGTGCAGGTATATGTGTGTGCATGAGCATGTATGCGTGCATGCGTGTGTGTATGCGCGTATGTGTGTGTGCTTGTGTGTGCGGGTGGAGGGTGTGTGTGTGGTGTGCATTGTGTGCGTATGTGTGTGTGTGTGTGCGCGTACGTGTGTCTGGTGTACTCTGTGTGCATATGTGTGTTCGCGTGCGGGTGTGTGTGGTGTGTGCGTTGTGCATGTATGTGTGCGAGTATGTGTGCGTCCGTGCGTGTGTGTGTGCGTGCATGCGGGACCTCTGCAAAGCAGCGTCAGGGTCATAGCCATGCATCGCTTTAAGAAACACAGAAAAAAGCTTGCGGCAAAGTGGCATTCCAAAACCTAATCAGACAAGGCACAGCTCAAGGAGAGACGCGCTGCTAGCAGCTTATCACTGAACACAGGGCAAGTCTGGGGCACCATTTCAGTTCTGTGCCTTGCTCATACGCAGGGATATCTCTCCCACAGTCTACAAATCAGAACACTGCAGACATGAATCAGGTTTATAATACACAAGTCTGCAGATACGTGACTGTGATCCGGGATTCGTCTCATCAGTAATTAAATGAGTTTGCATAATCGCATTTTATTGAGACTTTATTCCAGGAAAAATCTGAAAAAAATACATTCCCATCTGTTTTGTGATGTCAAGGAGATTAATTAAGACCTAGTTGTGCGGTAAGCACGTGGCAGAGAGAAGAAAGGAATTGAAGAGGAACGTGATGAAAGAAAACGATCAATATAGGCCAGGTCCCGACCATCAGCATTGAAAATACACAAATAAATAAGCAATTAGTAGTGTGGATTTGGACGGTTATGACAAACAAAAAAAAATGCTCACCAAAATTTGGGTGGCAGGGAGGTGGAACATGCCTACATTGACCACGAAAGAAAGGATGAGGAGAGACACGGAGGAAGAGGAAACCAGGAAGTAGAGAGAGGCAGGCATGCAACACGGTCTCCCGCATAAACCCGACTACCCAGAAGCTGACTTCCAGTGTCTCTTTGACTCTACTGAGAGGGGTTTTCAGACAGCCTTTTTTCCCCCAAAATGAAGGACCCCCCCCACCCCTCGTTCCAGGCCACACAATGCACAGCCCAAACCCCAAAGTCTCGTGTTAGCAGAGGCTGTGCAGTTTGAGGACTCCCCCCCCCCCCCCCCCCGGAGACAGAGACAGTCGAAGCGAGGCCGTTAGTCGCCGTTAGTCCCTACGCCCCCCGGCAGAGGAAGACCGACGGAACAACACCGCGTCAGGGAGCCAAGCTCGCGAAACCCTTCCTTTCCACAGCGGCGGGCGGAAGCGGAACCCAGCCTAATCGCAGACGACGCGCGGTTTGCGGTCAAACCGAGCGTCCCGCGGTTAGCTTCCCTTTTTTTTTTACGGCGGTGTTTTGGCCAGCAGGAAGCCAGGAAGAGACAGAAACGCGGGACGGCGCGGCGCCCACCGTTACTGCACTGCCGGCGGGTTAGCCCGGTGGAGCAAGGGATGCTGGGAAACCGGCGGGCAGTGCAGCGCAGGCCGACGCCGAGGGGGGGAAGGGGGGGGGGGGGGGTCCTGCATGCACAAAACTGATGGGAAACTGTTCTCCGCGGCTGCCCAATCGCAGCCAGGAGGAGAGGCGGAGTTGGGGGGGGGCGGCCGGGGCTCGAAGGGAGGGGGGCTCGCCACCGGGCGTGGAGGAGGAGGAAATAAAAAAAGAAACAAAATAAACGTCATGCTCAACGGGACAGCAACAATGCACAAAGAAAACCACAAATTCTCAAAAAATTAAGCAAATCATAGTAACGAAGGGAAATGGCCGTTTCTGTCTCGGCTGGGGAAGGGTGGGAAAAACGTGTGTTTCTGTCTTTACCAGCACGGCTGAAAGTTTAAGATTTCTCTACACCAGTGGTAAACATCCCTGTTCCTGGAGATCTACCGTCCTCGTAGGTTTTCATTTCAACCCTAATGCGGCACACATGGCTCTACTAATTATCAGCAAAGATCTCCAGCAGCTAAATGAGGTGTGTGCTGCGTTAGGGCTGGAGTGAAAACCTGCGGGATGGTAGATCTCCAGGAACAGGGTTGGTTGGCACGGCTCTGTGAGACGGGAATGTGAGAAAAGTAAAGTGGATGGTTGTGACACAAAGATGAGATGAAGACACCAGACTTACAAAGATCCTTCTCCGTTTCACCATCAGACAACAGGGGTTAGAAAGAACTTAAGAAAGACTTAAGGTACCTTCAATATCATTCCCCTGTGACACGTCTCCAAAAGATTTGCTGGGTATTTACCAATCTCACTCAATGTCACGTGTGAATTTGAATATGCTACTTGGGTGAGATTTACTTCCCATTTACCTTGTGTTTGAGTACATCTTGAGGAAGACCCTTGGGTTCTGAGTTCATTTCCTGACAATCTGTAGCATAATATCCGTTTCCTACTCAAGAAACAGCTTTATATTGAAAACGGAGCAAGCAGAAACTCTACTTGCTCAGAGAGAAGTCCTAATTGTTAAGAGAAATGTTGAAACTTTTTTATAAATGTACAAACAAAACATTTTTTGATGAAATGGCAAAAACGGAAAGCTATATATTTTTTCAAATATACTGGTTGATTCAGGTTTATGATAAATCTTTCTGGATGACCTACTGTAACTTTCATGAAAACCAATTTCTTTGTTCACCTTTGAAGTAGAGTTCCATTATTGGAAATTTCAGCCTAATGCTTTTAAAACCATTGCCTGGTCAGTCGGTGGTTAATAACCCCAGAGCGGAAGGTTACCCCGGTGGCAGTATCAGATAAAAATACCCCGGGGCTGTTTGGTAACCTGCTGGTGAGGGTGCACCCCCGGGCCCCTGAGGGGGCCCAGCGGCCGTGTCTGCAGGGCCCGTACCTTCTCTCTCCTCCTCGATGTGACTCATCCGCAGGGCTAGGACGGACTTCTCCTCCCGGGCCTGGTCCCGCGCGGACTCCGCCTCCGCCACCATCTCCTGCCACTCCAGCACCTGGCTCTGCAGCTCGTCCGCGCTGCCCGACTCGCTCGTCTGTCGGGGCGGGTCAAAGGTCAAAGGGCATCCGAGGGCACCCGCATGCTTTCAGCGGTATCGCTCTCACGGATTCCGGTAGACGCGTACGTCGTCTAAACATCGGTGGGAGCACTGCTAGGACGGGGGGTTGGGGACTCCCGTTCCACGAAGGACCATACGTCCGTTTCGGGATTCCACCCCAACTCTAAGTGTCAGCTGCTGTTGGCCAATCAATTGCCTCATCCAGTGACATGACTGAAAGTTGAACATGTTTTTTTTGTGTCCCTACACCCTGTATAAAAGCACGGCTGTTCCGCTGTGGCCTAATCTATGCGAACCGAAATCAGGGCGCAGAGCTAATTAGCTGAGTGAGACAAGGTAATTGGTGGAAACGGAAGTTGGCACGAAATCCAGGAACAGATACGTCCCTCCAGGAACGGGACTCCTCGCCCTCGTGCCAGCAGTGCTCATCTGATATTTCGGCAAGTGCCAACAACTGCGTGACCCCCCGAACTGTACATTCCATCTTGTTTTGGCCTCCTGTACATATACATCCTAACTGAAGAACAGTCCTATTTCCAAACAACAGTGCTTACATAATTAGTACACATATATACGGTCTTAATTCTAGAAATGGGATAGTGGATGCAATGGTGAGCTGAACCAATATAAAGGAATCACTATCCACAGCCAAACCCGAGATGACTGGTTCCAAACGGTGACCTCATCTCGGCTATATTCGGCTCAATGTTGGGCTATTAGACGGTGCGCTACGTGCTAAGTGAGTAGGTGCCAGAGTGCTATAAGGCGTGTTACAGGGTTCATGGACCTTTACCTGAGAAGCAGCTCTCTTGGCAACTTGCTCAAGATCTGCCTGCATCTTCCTCTGTTGCTCTTCATAAACCACCAGCTTTGCCACGAGTTGCTCTAAAATGACACGGTTTCATGTCAAAGCTTCATCCGCATCAATGCGACATTCAAAATGCCATTTCAGGAAAGCGCAAACCCTTTCAGTTTACCGTTTTTGGTCTTGAGTTCGTCAAACTGTTCCAGTTTACACAGCATTTCCTCTCTTTCCTCTTCCAGCTCGGTAATGTGGCTCCTTAAGGCATTCACATCTGGACTTATTTTTCCAGACTTAAAAAACAAAAAAAACAAACAGAAAAACAGAAAATTACAATGTGAATGCCAGTAAACCCATCGATGGAGATCAGAAAAATCCAGCAATGACAGCACACTATTTCATTCCCCATGCTCAAAATGCAATGTCACCTCCCTCCCTTACAATCTCTGTCGCCCCCTGCTGGGACGGCCCTTTAACATGTTTTAAAACAAGACCAGGTCAAAACCTAGTATATGGCTGGACCAGCTGACCAATGGCGTAACTTCATAACTCGGCCGACAAATGGTGTAACTTCATCACTCAGTGACTCAGTCACAGATATTCGCGTTTACAGGGCCGGCCCCGCTGTTGCGGTCCAGCCAAAAATAAGCCAAGTATGGAAACAGTAGGTCTAATCCAGGGGCCCTCAACCCTGGTCCTGGAGAGCTACGGGGCCTGCTGGTTCCGATCTTCACTGATGACTTAAAGCAGATTTGAAGCTTAAACCAAAAACCAGCAGACACTGTGGTTCTCCAGGGCCACAGTTGAGGACCCCAGCATGCATTGGGCGAGAGGCAGGCATGCACCCTGGACAGGCCGCCAGTCCATCGCAGGACATGTAAGTGACGCCGTTATGTTGAAATATGAAGAGAGCAGGTTGAGTCTGACTGAAGGTGCCTCCGAGTCTCTCCTACCTGTCCTTTCCTCAGCTCGTCCTCCAGCTGCTTGATGCGGGACTTGGACCAGGCTTTCATCTTCAGAAACTTGGCCTCTGATTTGCTGGCCTCCTCAGCTTTCAGCTTCGCTTGTGCTAGAGAGGGGGGAAGGGGGAGGGGGGAGGGGGGAGGGGGGGGTGGTGGTGCAGTAGGCAACAGTGAAACTCTACACCCATCGAGACTGAAAAAACGATACAAGCCAGAAAACCAAATCCGCGACACAGACGCAGCCTAATATATTAATTATGAAGGGAGGAGAGGATAACTTACAGGAGGAAACGTTGAACAAATATTCAAGATAATTTCAGCAGAAAGGACAGCAGTGACATGAGCATGCACCGACAGAAAATGAACGCAAAGAAAAAAAAAAAAAAAGCAGCACAAATACATTCTCGCACTGTACACTCCAAAAACACAAAACCAAAACAGTCGGACCAAAAATCGATCCATCGTCAACTGAGCAAAAAATACAGAAGCATGCACAGGCATGAGGGAACAGGGAAGACAGATGCCGGAGGAAAAGGGCGAGGCTGGCGCCGTTACCTTGGAGCTCCGCGATCTTCTGCTCCATGGCCATGTCCACGGGGGCGGGGGCAACCTTCAGGACCGCCTCCTTCTTCTCCTCCTCCTCCTCCTCCCGCGGGGCGGGCCGGCTCCTCCTCAGCGCCTCCGCCTCCCGCTCCTTCTCAGCCAGCTCGACCCGGTGCCTCTCGGAAGCCTGGCGTAGCTCCGCCTCCTGCTTCTGCATCAGGTCCCGCAGTTGCGCGCGCATCACGTGCTTCTCCGCGTCCAGCTTGGACTGCGCGTTTTCCTTCTCGCCCTGCAGCCGCCGCGCCTTCTCAAGCAGCTCCTGTGGGGGGGGGGGGGGGGGGGAGCGCGGAGGGAGGGTCAGCGGCCCGCGGTCGATAGCACCGTAACCGTGACGACGCGTTCGCTTCCCTGCTTCTCCCTCACCCGGCTGTGGAGCTTAGCTCAGCAGGCTAGGCGCTAATAACCTGGCTAGCTTAAATACCTCAATATTTTCACATAATTGCACTATTTTAGTTATGCTGAATCAGCTTGGTTTTTCGTATGTTTCGGTTTCTCATTGTTTCTAAACTTTTAAAAGAAATATGTTTTTAAGGCTTGAAATTTGTTACCAGTAAAGACGCACAATTTCTGCACCAATTTCGCCTGGTTCAAAATCTCCACAGTTAAGACGACGCAGGGAAGACCAGGATGTGGGTCCGATTTAAAAGCGAAGTACCTGTGACCGCGTCGCCGAGCGCTTGAAGCCCTTTCATCCTGAGGCGTCTCGCTCACCTTAGAGGGCAATAAAACTGCTGAGATGGCATTTCTTTCTGTTTGGCGTGGGACAGGAGCCTGACGCTGACGCTTCACAGTCTGTGACCGTGAAGCCGAACTGCAGGAGCTCTTGCAAGGCGTCGTTCTCACCTAGTGAAGCATGGCTTGCAAGTTCGGTACCAATTCCCTACAGCTTCAGCAGTTATGTTGTGGTAAGCACTGGACGCTTTGTCAATTTAAAGAAGCCAAGCCCAATGGTGACTGCGGTACTAAGGATGCTCTTTCATTTTAAGGCATCCCTCTAATTTTTATTGTAGGTAAAAAAATTTGAGTCAAGATCTCTTTTCCGCATATGACTTTTCATTTTTGACAGTGAGTGGATCCTCAAATATTCTGTTATATGTAAAAGTTGTTCAAATTGCATGCTTTGTTGAATCTCTAAGTGAAAAGAAGTTAACAAAATCTGAGCGAACTTAAATATGACATATTTCCGTAAACTGTAATGCGCAAATACTTTTTTTTCATTCTAATTTTTGAACTGTTTTTGGGCTGCGGTGAATTCAAAAATTGCCTCTGACTAGCTCTCTGACAAGGGGCAAATACATTTAGCCTAGTACTTGTACATTTCCGTGATATACAACAGTGCATTTCCTGTGGTTGTATATCACAGTTCTGCAGTACTGAGTATTTTATTGCATTATAATCCATGCAATAAAGCAAGAGAAGCTAAAACAATGAGGACTTCAACCTTTTTTAGACCAACCACGCATTCCATACCCTGGTTTATAATATCACTATGAAAATATCATACAGGGGCAGGTATTCCTATGTAAACATGTGTTAAGCAGAGCAAACCTCGGCCGTGAGCCAGACACAGGCAGCTGGACCCTGGAGCTTTGTCTCCTGCCCGTTTGTATCTATGCATTTCCGCCGCTAGAATCCCATTGGTTGTGTGAAAGCAAAAAGGGTTTCCAATGGAAACACTACCTGCGTGTACAGCTGTATTCATCGCTCAACACTCAGTCACCTCTCCAACTCCGGTGATCTATTCAGGTTTATTCTGGGCTACGCAAGTAGATTTTAAAGGCCATTTGCTATCGCTTTGTCACATGCTGGATGACACAATTGCCGGTCACAAGGAGCATCGAGTTTCCAATTGCTGATAGAGAGAAAGCGAGTTCTTTCCACAAGCGAATGAATAAACTATACTGTCCACCCTTCCCCCTCACGGGTTTCCGGGCACAAATAATAAACAAAAGCCACAAAGACAGAACAAACTGAAACATCAGCCACCCGGCTCCTCAGCCTTTCAGCCTAAATTGCTTTCCTTCTGCTCGGCTCGTTCTGTGACTCCATGCTCTGTCTGCGTGCAGATTTCCTGTCTCTTCACCGCAGAAAAAGACCGCACCTTTAAAGCTCAAATTTCTAAAATAGGAAACTGATACAATTTCCTTCTGATGAGCGCTGGCAGGCTAATGCATCATGACTGTTACGTGTATTGGATATTCACTTCCAGGTTCACTTGTGATTGGTGGCCATTTTAAAGTATACTCAATAAACACAGTCTCAAAATGACTCATGCCAAATCGTTCTGCAGTGGGCAATGTATTCAAGCACGCAATAAGCCCATCTAGTCTGACCATTTCAGACACAATCTGCTGCTATATCTGCGGGTGTGAGATGGAGGTGAACTCTGACCTTTATCTGCTGGTCTCTCCCGTCCACCTCCCCCTGAAGGACATCGATGACCTGAGTCTTCCCCAGGAGGACCTCCTCCTTCTCGTGCAGCTTCTGTTTCAGAGCCTTCAGGAGCTGAACAAACCGACCCAACATCCACATCGTCAAGAGAGCACATGGGGGGGTGGGGGGGGTGAACACAAACACATACGAGTTTACCCAACGCTAATGCATCAGTCACTAATGGGAAGGGAAGGGAGAGTAGTTCCAGCCCCGACTGTCATTTCATGAGCATATCTAACTGGAGCTTTGCAATGCATCTGAAGGTTTGCTTAACAGTAGTGTGGGCAAATTGGAGAGCCACAGAAGAATGTTTCACTACAAGTGTTTCAACAGGTGCTCATGGGCCATTCGTTACAAAAACAGTCTCAATGAAAAGGATCATAAGCAAGCGTAGATAAACGTAGATATGCGGCGATATGGCAGAAGGCAGTATTTTGAAGGCTACTGCCGGGGAAGAGCTTTACTTCCTGCTGTTCCCGCCCCAATGAAAGTCTTTAAAGTGGAGAAAGAGTCTGTTTACCTGTTCGAGATCAGCACTCGCGTCGGACTTTGCCGCCAACCGGAAGAGTTCCTGTTCGTGCTTCTGGTTTATTTCAGTCAACCGGTTGTCTTTTTCCAAAATTATGTCTTTGAATGTCTGAATCTGAAATGAATAAATTTAAAAAAACACAGAAAAAAAGCACAAAATCAACTTTCCCCTGCAAGAAAAGCATTTTCAGACATGCCACTTTTCAGAGCGAGACACCAATGAGAACCTACGTTCTGCTTGTACATGTTCTCTTTCTCTTCAAACTGCTCCTTCTCTTTGACCAGCAGCTCCTTCAGGCTCTCGGCCTGCTCCTGGAGGAGGCTGTACTTCTCCTCGCCATCCCCCACTTTCTTGGTCAGATTCTGCACCAGCATCTGGAGCTCTTGCAGGGAGCTCTCCTCCTTGGTTGACTGGGTCTGCGGGCGCAGCAAAAGGCGAGGATGTAACGGGAGAGTCACAGAGAAGGGTACCTGCAAGCTTGCGAGAAGAAGTCAGACCGTTCCGGAAAAGCCTTTCACCGTGTATGTATCGAGAAGCATCTGTACCCAACATGCAACTCTGCTTCGTCGGGGCCAAACAAAGTGGCGTCTCCTAGTCAAGTGCTTCCATGAGTTCTTTCATTTTCTATTTTTTTTTGTTGACACTTTCACATTAACCTAAAATCAGACTGAGTGGGGGGTTCACAAAAAAAGGCCTAATTACAGATTTCACCAGAGAGAAGGATGCTGACACACAGATATGTACTTTAAAGGAAAGATATGGAATATTTAATAATATGAAAAACTGAACTGTCTATTGACCTATAATGCGGCAGTTTAAAGAAAGTGGAAGTTACAACATACCAGTCATCTAAATATCCTCTTCACACCCAGCAGGATGTCTACATAATTACTATGACAACCACAAACATTCCAATTGTGAAGGGATCGATAAAATACAATAACACTGAATTAGGGTGCAGTTTTCATTCAAACTTCTTGCGAGCGCTTTGTGTGTTCAACCTGCACACACACACTGAAGGAACAGTTCACTTTCTGGAGGTAATGAGAGAGATCTTTGATACTAATGAAAGTTTCTGACCACCAGCTGGCTTTAAAATGGCTGGTATTTGGGCATTTGCAAGTTTGCGGTTGAAAAGCAAGCAAATGCACTTCAAGTAACTCCGAAGCAGATTTTACAGTGATGTTATGTTTCCAGAGGCTGAGCACAGGAACACAATTTTACAGTGTTTATTCACAATCGTGCTGGCACAGATGTTTCTGGCTGCAAAAAAATTATGCACACGTACAACAGCAGGAGGCATAACGTCACAGTACAATCTGCTTCAGAGTTCCTTGAAATGCATTTCCTTGCTTTAAACCGCAAACTCTACACCAACCATTATAAAGCCAGCAGGTCGTCAGCAACATATCAAATGTCAAAATTGTCCTTCAATGCACACAATAACTGTCAGGGCCAATCAAAAACACACACTGAAATTGAAATAATATTGATAAACTGCAGAAAGTGAACTGTCCCTATAAATGTGGGCCACCAGAATGCGAGTGTCCTCCTTGCCTTGTGCTCCTCAGCTGATTTGGGGAGGGCCTGGTCACCGGCACCTCCTCCTGCGGTCGACACCTGGAGGTCAACGATGTAGGCCTCCTTCTCGGCCAGCTTCCTGTCCCTCTCCACCAGCATGGCGTCCATCTCCTCCCCGCGCTGCCGCTGGGCGTCCAGCTCGCTGGTCTGAGGGAGACGACGCGCGCGTTTTAATCCTCCGACCGTTTTCAATGCAGGCGATGCCCTAGAGCAAGGATCATCAACTCTGGCCCTCGAATCCAAATCCAGCCCTGCTTTTCTTTTCTCCTGGGTAATTAGTGCTACTGATTGGCCAGAATGTCTTCACACCTGACTCCCAGGCAAAGGGAGGGTGGAAAACCAGCAGTTCTCGGCCCTCGAGGACCGTGAGTTGCTGATCCCTGCCCTAGAGCTCTTAACCACTCACAGTCTATGTTCATCCATGTCATAGCTTTAATGCAACTGCTTTAAGGTAAGTTATACTGGATGCAAACAGCAGCTCCTCCTCATAAACGATATGTAAACTGTACCAGTGGGGCTGGCCATCATGTCAGACTGTGTGTACACAGGGACCAGTGATCAATTTTTCCTTATTGATCAGGAAGTGCTGATTTTCACACCGCAAATGCCTCTTGGGTCCTGCTATCTGTTCCCAAAGGGCAAAAGCTCTTTGTGTCCGTGCTCACGAAGTTCTCTACCTCTGGTTGACACATTAGCGTCTGAAAATAAGTATTTCCTCATTACTCATATGGCAAAACTTGAGAGTAAGTGAGATCACCATTGAGTTGGCAAGAAAAATGTAGTTTCCACTAAATTGGGGAATTTTCCCTGACATTTTAAGGACAGCAAGGCATCAGACCATTTTTCACGCCTTTTCCACAACTTTCCAGGAAGACTATATTTCAAAGGGTTTTCAAGAACTGACCATGTAAACCCTGGTGATAACAAAGCGCAACTACCAAACACCGGCGCTGAGGCAGCCAATAGGAGAGCGCCTGCAGTCCGTGGTCATAGCGACGCACGGGGAGAAGGAGGCGGGGGAACCGCACCTTGGTTCTGAGCTCCGCCTCCCTCTGGGAGAGCTGCTGCTCCAGCTCCTCCACCTTCTTCTTCAGGAGCAGGATCTTCCCCCGGCTCGCCGAGGAATGTTCCGGGTCCCCATCGCCCCCGGCCTGGGACAAAGCGTACGGATAAATACCAGCAACCCCCCCCCACAGCACTGTGCATCGACTCGCATGCGTGCTCCAGTGAATAACCGGTCACCTGACCGCCTCTCACCTTTCGGCTGTCGGACTTCGCCTCCTTGCCAGACGGAGGCTGCTGTTTCTTCAGCTCCTCCAGCTGAGCGTTCAGGGAGGTGACCTTCGCGCGGTTCTGAAGCCTCATTTTGGAGAGCTTGGCCTCGCAGGCGTCCTTTTCTGCCTGCGGATAATACGGCAGACGCGTTTTCAGTTTTTTAAAAAATGACAAAGAATATTCTGCGCAAGCGAAAACGTACTGTGTGACAGGTGCAAGACAAGGAGTCAGCAGAGTTAATAAAATGATGGTCCCACCCACAGTTATGACACAACAAATGACATTATATATGTTACAGGCCTAAATTCTACTGAAGTATTAAGGATGTACGCTACATTTCCAAAGGAATGCGGACACCACTTCTAATTAGTGGTTTTGGCCATTTCAAACACACCCATTGCTAACAAGTGCTTAAAATCAAGCACAGCCATCTCCATTGACAAACATTGGCAGTAGAATGGGTCATACTGAGGAGCTCAGTGACTTTCAACATGGCACTGTCCTGTCACAGGATGCCACCTTTCCAACAAGTCAGTTCGCCAAATTTCTGCCCCGATAGAACTGCCCCAGTCAACTGTTAGTGCCGTTATTGTGAAGTGGAAATGTGCAGGAGCAACAACAGCTCAGCCGTGAAGCGGTGGGCGACACAAGCTCACAGAACGGGACCGCTGAGTGCTGAAGTGTGTAGCACGTAAAAAATCATGTTCTCAGTTGCACCACTGACTACAGATTTCCAAACTGCCTCTATAAATGTCAGCAAAAGAACTGCTCATCGAGAGTTTCATTAAACGGGTTTCCATGGCCGAGCAGCCGTACACAAGCCTAAGGTCAACATGCGCGATGCCAATACACCGCCATTGGACTCTGGAGCAGTGGAAACACGTTCTCCGGTGTGATGAATCACGCTTCGCCATCTGGCAGTCTGACAGACGATTCTGGGTTTGGTGGAATCCACAGCGGCAACTGTGCTAGCTGGAATAATGCCAACTGTAAAGCTTGGTGGAGGACGAATAACGGCTTGGGGCTGTTTTGCATGGCTTGAGCTAGGCCCCTTAGTTCCAGGGAAGAGAAATCTTAATGCTACAGCCTACAATGACACTCCCGAGAACTGTGCGCTCCAAACTTAGTGGCAACAGTTTGGGGAAGGCCCTTCCTCTACCCAATCAAACACCTTCGGGATGAACTGGAATGCCGACTGCGAGCCAGACCTTACGGCCAACATCAGTGCCCAACCTCATTAATGCTCCTCTGGCTGAAAGGAAGCCAATCCCCGCAGCCATGTTCCAAAATCTCCTGGAAAGCCTTCCCAGAAGAGTGGAGGCTGTTACAGCAGAAAAGTGGGGACCAACTCCATATTAATGGCCATGGCTTTGAAATAAAATGTTCAACTAGCACATATGGGTCTACAGGTGTCTACACTTCTGAAAATGTAGTGTATGTATTTTGTATGTATTCTTGTGAGGGCACAGTACAATCATGATTACTGCTTTTCAGTCAATAAAATAAATTGGGAGAGTAAAAATGTATATGTTCAACGCATTTTTCACCCATGACATTCAGAACGAGCCTACAGCACATCTACTCAAGAAAATCCATGACTTCAATGATACGTTCCAGCTTTGGGAATAGCTGCTGCAAAACACCTGAGAATACAAGAAATGCACCCTGTGGTCCAGACCGCCCCAGGGTCTAACACACACTGTGGTCCAGACTGCCCAAGGGTATAACGCACTCTGTGGTCCAGACCGCCTCAAGGCTGAAGGCGCTGGACCACCTCCCTCCAGACTGCGACCTGCTTGAAGGTCAGCCCCCCGGTTTTCTGCACGCTCCCGCTCGCGTACCTTGAGCTGCTCGTCCTTGGCGCCGAGGGCGGCGTCCTTCTCCCGGATGAGCTCCTTCAGCTGGGCCGCCAGCTGCTCCGTCTGGGCCAGCCGCTCGGCCACCTCAGCCAGGGACTGGCTGCCGGAGGCCTCCCTGGGCGCCGGGGCCTGG
This sequence comes from Anguilla anguilla, assembly GCF_013347855.1. NCBI lineage: Eukaryota > Metazoa > Chordata > Actinopteri > Anguilliformes > Anguillidae > Anguilla > Anguilla anguilla. Next base: position 7,547,971 of record NC_049216.1, read on the forward strand.
GGGGGGGGTTTAGTTGGGGATTAGCGAGGGGGAGAGAAACAAGAGGTCCCATCGGAAGCCTGCCTAAAATCCTGCCGGCTCAGCGCCCTCCCTAAACCCCCTCCACCCCTCCAGGCAAACATCCGCCCCTGCGGGTACGGCCCTCAGGGGATCAAGTCGACCCCACTACAACTACAGCGTGCCCACAGTCTGACTTCGCCACACTTTGGGACAGGGAGAATCGCCCCTGTTAAGGATGGCGACTAATAACCGTGACTTTGCATGAAGACTGGGGAACCGGTTTCAAACCAATGCCATTGACATGGGGTGCTACAGAAGTCTCAGCTCAAGTGAAACAGCACAGCAAAAAAAAAAAGAAGAGCTAATCGGGGTCTTTTAAGCATCGCCGCTGGACTTTAATACCCGTTGCTCACACTTACCCCTGGAGCCTGGCTGGACTCATCGTTGGCGAACCACTTCAGCATGGCTTACACTGGGGTCCTGTAAGGCAAAGACGACGGTCCGCGTAAAGCATAAAAAGTCCTTCCCCACATTTTTCATTAAAGAGCAGTTGTGCGCGCTGGTTCGGCATCTGACAAATTATAAATCCCAGTCCACCACAACTTAAAAACCCCTTGAAATACAATTTTTCATCATTTACACACTATCTACAACATAGGCTATGAAACTAAGCCTATTTCATTTGTTACATTACATTATCGGCATTTAGCAGACGCTCTTATACAGAGCGACTTAACTTTTATCTTTGCATCCATTTATACAGCTTGATATATACTGAAACAATGCAAGTTAAGTACTTTGCTGAAGGGGAGAACAGACCATTGACCTTTAGGTAACAAGACCAGTTCCATACTCATTATACTACACTACCGACTAGCAGTGTAGTATAATTCAGCAGAGGTTTCAAATGAGTTATTTTCTAATCCTGAAACCAAGTGCTTATACTGTGAACTGCAGGAGTATTTAGAACTGGTCATTTGGAGACCATGCTTACCGTACAATTACCTCAACATTTACACCTTAACCAATCATATGGGCAACTTGAAAAAAAATATCCATACAGACTGAATACTCTGACAGACCTCTAGAACTCATATATCACATACTTTGTACCAAAAAAATATTTTTTGAAAATAAAAGTAAACGCACATTTTTATCTTGAACTATTCAAATTATTGGAAAAAAGTGATTACAGAGTCTTGAAAACAACAACATAGGCTGTGAGATACAGACAATACAACCATATCAGCAACAAAACCTTCACGTAGAAGTGTAGAAGAATGTCAACAACATCAAGCCAAGCAATGAGGCAAGGTCACGCAACATTTGACACTCCAATCAATCACGGCTTTAATTTTTATACTTCATAGCTTTGTAAACTTTATGAATATGAAATTTGGAAATGGTAGGAGGGGTCTTATATTGCTCGCAAAACATGTATTTCACGTTTAACCCTTAGCACCGAGTCTCCACCCACGAAAAGAATGCAGTCTCTACTGTTGAGACTAATCACAGGTCACATGTTCCACTACATCGAGTCTTCACGCATGAACGGTGAACGGTAAACATGAACACGGGAATCGGTGCTGCCAAGCTGGTACTTCATTCTATGATATACCTTAAGCTTAAAAAAAAAACTTGTAAATGAAAATACTGATTTATGCCTTCATCGTGATTTAAAAAAATACCTTCAAAAAAGTTAATAAAAAGTGTACAAGCATGTCGACTGACAGAAAACGAGAATATGAAAATAAAAGAACAGACCGTCCTCCTTCCACTCCCAAAAGGCACCGATATACCTTCAGCTAAAACAAGGGTTAAAGCACTATGGCTTTAATTTCAATGCAAATACTACTGGAGACACTGTATAGACTAAACCTCAAGGCTTCAAATGAATGAACTCTGATTGGTATATCCGTACTGAGAATGAAAAAATAAAGATGTCCTGAGGAGTCCGCATAAGGTGATTTACACCAAAATGCTAACATCTTTTTCAGAACCGTGATGCCTGCCCAAATGTTTCAACGCGTTCATCGGACCAAGACAAACGCACGCGCACAAAGCGCTGGAGTTACCACTGTCTCAGAATCTGACGCAAATCTCCCAATCGAAACGGTGTCCTCTTCAACTACATTGCCGTCGTTTGATAATGGTTCACACTTGAATGCGGCCATGTCCTACTCTAATTATGTCCCATTCATCAAAATCAGCTACCCGAGGACATTTGCAGGCACCGAGTTTCAGTTTTGGCAGACTAGTTTGGCAGCCAGCATACGCAATAAATATTCGCTCCACTGGCCACCAATAACGCAGTCACGACAAGCCTGACCCAACATCCGAGTTTCCCCTTCAAATCGTAATCAGTTTCATCGTATGCAGAAAAAGGCTTATGCTAACGTAAACCTGTTTGAATATGAACATCCAAAGAAGTTTCATTTGCGTCCAATGCGACACATAGGCTTGGACGCGAATTTCTGAACCGTCCTGCTACCTGGCCAAGTTCCATTATTGGGTGGGACTCCTGCTAAACCAGCTAATCGAAGTAACATGTCTGAAATCAAATACTAGCGGTCATAACCCTTCAGTCGGCCCAGGAATCAACACGGGACGCACAGTCCGGCCTGTTGGTAAACTGACTGATATTAACGTAAGTTCGCCAAAACGTCAAGATGATCGACTAGCAACAATCCAGCTAACATCACGAGCTAGCTAAGAAACTGGTGTTGACGCTAATGATTAGAACCAAAACACACTTAGTCAAAGAGGCGAACTAGCAGCTACCGGTTTATCACCGTGTCAAACAAGCTCCCCGCCTCAGGCACAATTAGCTAAAGAGCATCCTAAATCTTCAGGTTTACCAAAAGACATAAAACCACATACCAGCTAGCCAAATGAAACGCAATCAAAGCCCCAACCACTGCCTTCCAGGACTAGCTAGCTAGCGTTAGTCATACACGAGTGAGGTTCTCATCAACATGTACTTAAACTAGCACGCAATCGGTGAAAAATCCCAGATAACTTCAGTAATTAGGTTGCGCCATCAGCTAACACTGCAGCGTAATAATACGCTGGATAGTCTAATCATGCTTAGCCTATGTGCATTTGCCAAGTAGCTAGTTAACTAGTCTAATGCAGCTGGCGGTTGCTAGCAGGATACCAAGCTGCTTTCAGTACCATTGTAAACCAACATAGAATGCATGCCAGACATGTGTACAGTAACATTATCTTTAGTCTAGCTAACGAAACATTAAACCTAGCACCAAGGCCAAAACGTTATTAAGAGCAACGCACCGTGTTTAGCTACATTAGCTAGCTGCGTAGCCAGAGGTAGCTAGCCTAATATACCTGCAATGTTTAGCTCGCCAGCTAACATACCAAATCAGGTGAGATATGATGACAACGAATTACAGTTGATGTTACCTGGCTAATGCGTCATAAAGATGGTATTACAACTCCTTTCGAGTATTACAAGGAAAACGCACATTTGTTTAGTTATTACTTTACATGTTTATAAAGAGACTGCTGTCAGCTGCACAATTATCCTTCGGCCATCTTCGTCAGGTGAACAAACAACAGAAGAAGCCAATGCTGACGAGGCACGTATGCGCAGTGACGTCACGTACTGGTTCTGCTGGTAGACGTGTGTGCGGGAAAAAATAAAATAAAATAAATAAATAAATAAATAAATATAATTCATTTTTTTCTGTATTCTGTACCACACAACTGTATAACTTAAGTACTGTAGTTTGTATAGATTAGCTACATGTGATCAACAGAGTTCTATTCTATATTAACGAAAGACCGGGATTTCGTATGATTTCCACAGATCTGCGATCAATTACTTTGGGAGTGAATGCGGACGATGCAACATTTAGGTTTGTCTGGTCAAAATATTTTTATACTGTCTATGGGTCAAATGCTCAGAAAGTTCAGTGGTGAAATGTCGAAGAACGCGCAGGCGTGGGTTTTCTGCATTTTTCTACATTCTATGCCGGTTTTCTGTTCTCTAATCCCTCTAGTGGCTGGACTGTACAACTTTTCCTCCACTTTCCTTCCATTGATTTTAATTCTGAATTTACCAACATTAATGGTGATAACGATTTCCCATCACTTCTTCAGATTTATTCTACAGTTTAAAACACAGTTTGGAATATAATACAACATTTTTAGAAGCTTTTTTGCTGGTCCCAAAACTAAGTTAGCTGTGTTACCCATATCATCTGATGTTATAAACAGAGGTGAAAAATCAGGTTCAGAAATTAGATGTCCTCCCCAGTATTTTGTTCCGATCGCCTGGATTGGCTAATTAGCACAATTCTTCAGCCAGGAGGTAGAACTAATGAGTGAAATCAGCTGGCTGAGTTGGAAGAAACATGACTTCTACTTTCGGTCCTGTGGATTTTCTACGTCTGGTTATACATTTTAAGTCTGGCATCATCCATTCGTTGTAGTTTCCGGTCAAGGCTGATGTAACACTGGCGAACGAAACATCTCTGCCCATGTGGAATATTTTATGACTTCAACTGAAAATCAATTCATCGTCTTTATTAGTAACAAAGTGGACATTACTACACCCTGTATGACATAATATATTATATGGTAGACGGTAACTTACTTTATAAATGGATCTGTCCTTGTGTCCAAAATTGATTTTATTGTGTGAAACATGGTTTTCTTTCCTGTTTGGTGCTCAATTGTTACATGTTATATACCCACACTCCAGTGAGCAGTTTGGTTCAGGAGATGTGTGTGAATAGTAGACATTAAAATGAGTGAGGTAAATGCATAAATAAAAATTATATGAATTACAGTAGCTATGTTGTATTTTTTATTCTCTTTATGTGAAACGTTCATGTATAGGTCTCCTATGTTATCTGGAATGTAACTGCTGAACTAGCAAGTGATAAGTTGCTCAAGACTCTCCATCAAAGCCATAAAATTGCTTCACATTTCCCAATACAAGCATTTTGTTTCACACAGTTGTACTTGATTGTGTGTCCACAACCACATCCACATGGGAGGGGAGACATGCACAGCGAGACATCAAGAAGATATGTCAGATCAGTAAAGAATTGTTTAAAAAGGACATAAAGAAATGTTAAAAAAAATAAAAAAAAATCGGGGACAAAATGATGATAAACACTCAGAAATAATATTTAGTTATGTTAGACAGTTCTCCTACCGTAATGGGCAGTATTTATGAAAAGAATGGAAGCAGTACTTCTAAAAAACAGAGTCTAGGCATTGTGCTGTTGTAGTAAAAAAAAAAAAAAACAACATTGACAGGATGCTGTGATATAGCAGAAGGTTAAGAGCACAAATCAAAGGAAGTTGTATTGATGTACAATGTCATTTTCAAATCACACTTTAGAGTACTGTGAGCAGATATGGGCATCATCACACTACCCTGAAAGATAAAGAAGACCCCTAGGAAGTTGGCTCCTGGAATTGAATATAAAGGTTTTAAGAAAATACTTAAGGGACTTCATCTAATCAAGTTTACTAACTAAAATGAAATTACAGGAATCTGACTGAGGTTTTAAAATTCATACAAATGATTAACAAGGTGAAGTCTAATCTATTTTTCAGGTTGAACTCTGTCAGTAGAACAAGGCAAAATAGGTGGAAATCAGAAAAAGTTAAATTCGACACAAATATCAGGTAGTATTTAATTACAGAGTTATCTGCAATGTGTACAATAGCTTGCCAGGTCATGTAGTAGATGCTTTGAAGTCCAGGCTCCAGACACTCTCTAGTTTGTACAGCGACAACCATTTTGTCATTACGTGTTCTTATGTTCCTTATCCGTGAAAATAATATTTACACAGAATCTGACACAGACAACAATGAAGCATACATTTAAATGATTTATTTTATAGTAGCCAACATTGTTCAGTCCATACCACACCAAGTTGTACCAAGTTGTAATGAACTAGTCTGAAATAACAGATAAATGTGAGAACTAGCTGATTGACCTCTGATTAACTCTCTTCTGGCTGGACTACCGGCATCTGCCATCAGACCCCTGCAACTCATTCAGAATGCAGCAGCTCGTCTGGTCTTCAACCTCCCCAGACACTCTCACGTCACTCCCCTGCTCACTACCCTCCACTGGCTGCCTGTTATAGCTTGCATCAAATTTAAAACATTGGTCCTAGCATACCAGGCAGTCAAGGGATCAGCCCCAGCATACCTCCACAAGATCTTCAAACCCTACATGCCAGCCAGACCCCTCTGTTCCGCTACCTCAGGACGCCTGGCACCACCCCCTCTTCACACCTGCCCTTCCCGAACACGTCTCCTGTCTGTTCTGGCCCCACGATGGTGGAATGACCTCCCCGTGGAGGTCAGAACAGCTGAGACACTGACCCACTTCAAACGACGACTGAAGACTCACCTCTTCAGGCTGCACTTCTCCCCATCCCTCCCTACCTCCCTGTAATCTCTTAATTGACTAAGCTTAGGGTTGTAACTAGGTAGCTGTTTTGCAGGTGACTTAGTTAATGCAATTGTCTTAATTACTGCTTGTATTTTTAAATAGACTGTGTTGTTGCTGTTCTCCTTTGTGTTAGTGTTAATCAGTTTAACCTTCAGGGTCCAAGTTGAACTATGCAGTTGTTCCCTGCACTTGGAACGGTACTTCTCTCTAGGGGTTTCGACATACTTGTTCCTGGTTATGGTTATACACTTTGTTGTACGTCGCTCTGGATAAGAGCGTCTGCCAAATGCCTAAAATGTAATGTAAATGTAATGGACACGTAGTGGAAGCAGAAACACCGGGGGTATTCAAGGCCCAGCGTGATACAGTGTTAGATACTATCTAGCTTTTAGGTAAACTAAGCATTAAGTGCAGTTTAGTGGTAGGAATAGACGAGCAGTGTTGGGCTGAATGGCCTGTTCTCGTCTTACATTATGTTATGTTATGTTATGTTATGTTAGCTGCTATATAGGCATTCAACTTAGTTTGCAAGTTCTCTTTTCATTAATACTTCAAGGTCTGCCATATTTGTACCCAAAAGGCCATTACTTTTTCTGGAACATGACCCATTCTTCAGTTCTTATCTTAAAGGCACCCCTGTAGGCACTCTAACTGAAGTAATCAGTGGCGAACGGTCGATGAAAGACACCACCAGTTATACAATTAAGGACAAACTGAAAAGCTCATTGGTTCCAGTCTCGAAACCAGGAATGCCCAGTCTAAACAGAAAGTTCAACTCAGCGTTAAATCATGTGATTCAAATTTTATAGGTCTTAACTGAAGACCATAGTTAGTTCATTAGTTGAATTCTAAAGCTGGAACAATACACCAGTCCTTCTTTGGTAAGGCTGGACATCCCCGTGGGGAATGAATTACTGATTGAGATGATTTAGGTACTGCAAGTTGTCTGCTTGACAAGTGGTTTCAGAAAGTCTCTATTGACCTCCGTGTTGTAGGACAGAACTACACATTGAAGAAAGAATTTGGAACATGTATGGCCAGTAAGCACAGGTGGATTGAAGCATGTTTTCAGCACTTACAAGACAATGATTCTCTTTGTTACATAAAGACAGACAGGCATTTAACCCTCCCATTAGACATTATAATCTGAAGTATATATAAACATATGGTTATAAATGTTATGAGGGCAGTGTAGCATAGTGGGTAAGGAACTATGCTTGCAGGAACTATGTTTCGGCTTGTAACCGAAAAGTCATAGGTTTGATTCCTGGGTAGGACACTGCCGTTGGACCCTTGAGCAAGGTACTTAACCTGCACTGCTTCAGTATATATCCAGCTGTATAAAATGGATACAATGTAAAATGCTATGTAAAAGGTTGTGTAAGTCACTCTGGATAAGAGCGTCTCCTAAATAAGTGTAATGTAACGTTACCCAATTGTTTGCCCTCATTGAGGATGAGGGCTATTTTAGTACACAATATCTTAACACATGGTCCTATCCAGGATGGCTCACATTAACTTTTGCCAGTTTCCTTCACAGCAATATCCACAGAACAGTTCAGTTTTCAGTTATGTTATGCAAGCAAGAAATTAATTTGAGGGGCTTGGGGAACATTGCCATCATAATGGTACGTCGCAACCAAATTGGAATCTTCCTCGAGTGTTCCGGAAACTTTTCGAGTTAGCTGGTTACAGAGCAGGGATTCCTGGTCTTCTGCAAACATAAGCCAGATCGCTTGTGTCCAAGAATCAACACAACACCGTTGGGATGGATTCCTCTCTTCCTTACTTCATGGCTTTGTGTAAAAACATTTATATAGTTTTTCCCTCAGACTTTTTCTGTGTTCATGGCCAAGATTTATTTTCCATTTGTTAAAAAGTGTTGATAGTGTTGTCTTCTGGCCAGCCTTGAAATTATACTGTCTTCACAAAGTGAAATTGAAGAGCTGTAAGTTCATTTACTGAGGTTAACATGTCTATTGCTTTGCCTTGCTTTCCAAGTTTTCTTCAGGGCTGTTTTTTTTTACAGTTCTTTTTTTGCATTTCTATAAACCACTCACACGGTTTCAAATCCAGTGTAAGGTGATCTAAAACCCATGAATCCTTCTGCGCTCCCTCCAAAAACTCCTCGAGTGAAATCTGACCTAAAGAAACAGACAGCAGATATGTCATTTAAATCACAATACCCAATTACCTAGACATGAGCAATCTCTATGCCAATACAGAGGTGCATTTTGGCTTTCAGCATGAAAGGAGGAGTTTTTACAGTTTCCATTTTTTTTATGGATCTGCCCCTTTTTTTCTCTCAATTATTAATGTCCGACTGTTATTCCTAGGCCCATCCTCAACTCAGCATCTCTGCAACTTCAATTTGGGACTGTGAAGACAAGTATACCCTCTCCTCCAAAACATGTGATGTCACCAACCAACTTATTTTTATTCTGTGGTTCCCAAGTTGAGCTTGCACAGACAGAGTCAAAGGATGACCCGACAGACCAGAAGGGTTTGCTGGTGGGTAATGAGACAAGGTTGTCTCCACTAACTACATCCCTCCCACCCTGGGTGATAATAGAGTCAATTATGCATCGCCCTGCAGAGCTGCTGGCCGTGGCTGGCACTGGATTTGTCCGTATTCGATACAGATTTGTTGGGGCCCATTCGCACACTAGAGCAGTGCCCTCACCGGATAAGCCAATCAGCCGGCTGAATAAGTTTAACAGAAGCATCACAACATTTAATCAACACAAGAATATTATTAATGCCAGTCAACGAATGGCTCACTTAAATCTATTAAGATGATTTCATTATATTTTTAAAAATTATTTAACTGCACATAATTTCAAGGACATTTGTAGCCATTTATTTATACAATATCAAATAACATGGCATACAATTTATGAAAACTGCTATGTGCATGGTCCAATCAACAGCAAAACAGAAATATACACAGTTAATCTAAGGATTCACAGAATGTAGGTATGAATTAACATTTTTTAAATAAATAGAATTCACAAATTCTGTCCTGGGGATGTACTGTGTGGTGGTTTTCATTCCAAACAAAAATGCAAGGGATATTTAATTGATCTCCAGAATGAATGAGCCATTTTCAATAAGCTGCCTTATAGAACCACATAGACCATATGTGTATATATCTATGCATTTACATATATACAACGACTTGCTGTTATTTGGTAACACATTTTTTTTTGCACAACAGCTTCATACTAGCTTCACTAGTTAATCATAAAGGGGTTTTGTACAAACAGTACAAAACCCCTTTATGAACACAGCGTAAACATTCACAAATGCTCATGTACATAACCACAACTAAGAATATTGGGTGCTATGCAACCACTGCAGAAAGCACCATGTGCCCATCTGCAGCTGACAAAAACATTTGTGTACTTCTTATGAAGATGCTATGTAGCACTTATGAATGATTTATATAACCCTTATGAATGAAATTCTACCCAGGGAAGTACTACCCAAAGAATTTTCCTTCTGTATGAACTAGGACATTGATTAGACCCTCACCAACTTATCAGTGTATCACTAACACATTACATTGTGCTTGCCTAGATAAATACCTTTCACCTTACCCTAAACACCATCGAAAAGGAGAAATACTGCAACATATGTGAAAATATTGCGAAAAACATATTGCACAGTAGTATACTTCGAAGGCAGAAAGCTGTAATAATTTATAGATTTGCCCATATATTGTGAAGGCGTGCAGTATCTTAAAATATTAACTTCAACATATTTTCTGCTTTTTCTAATTCCATGAGGGCAACGTGTTATGAAAGAAAAATTGTGCCTGGTGAAATATGTCAAACTTTCACCCTGCCCAACTGGTGGAGCAATTTGTGCTCAGCATTTTCCATGAAACACATGAAAAAGCATGTTTGCTGAAACACAACTGTTCTATAATAGTGAACACTGCACACACACACACACACACACACACACACATATATAATTCCTGATCTTGGTCCAGCCATTAAAAAACTATAGCTGCAATACCTGCTCCAAGCTCAGCAATCTTACTAATACTCTTCTCAGAAAGGGAAGCATTTCAAGTTCTACCTATAGGATCACACAGTGTATGTGCTATACGTATCTATGCATTTATGCACAACTGTACATGTTTATTCAAAAACTTGTTAATCAAATAGACCAGGTGATTTGGTGACATTTTCTTTGTACAACGCCTTCATAAGTAGCAGTGTAACACTAAATAGCAGCACATAGCATAGTACACAGTATAGTACAAGCACAGCATGAACATTCACAAGATGTTACATCAAAATCACCCACCGTCTTTATTTACATCAAGGTGATCGAATATTCTGTTGCATATTTGGTCAGGTGAGAGAGGTTCACTTTCAGCTTCACCATTTTGCTTCTTAATTTCGCAAATAATCTGGAAAGCAGATAAAACAGCAAAATAAATGGCAGTTTATTCTGTAGCATCTACTGATGGAGGCCCATTGTTCTGAATATGTCACTCAATGTCTTACAATATTTTACTAGCCACTCACATTCCTGAGGCTATTGTATCACGAACAGCCTCTGAAGCTGGTTGATGTACAATACATTTGTTTAGTTTCTCTCTTTAAAAAAACAAAAGGGAATCCAACGGTTAATTTAACCATAGCAGAAACTGAATATAGGGCTATTTCCATAACAAGGAAATACCTTGCTATAAGTATTTCATCCCGAAATGTGGTAACTGTATCTGAAATCCCTACCCCGTCTGGGTACGGATGAGCTGTTCAATCCAAGAAACTTTTGACCCCTGAAGTAAATTGGCTTTAGCCTGCAAAGCCAGGGTAGGCTTTCAAAGAAGCAATTATGCTTATGATTCTTTTGTAACACATAAGAAAGGCAGAATGGCGTTCTCTGCATTTACTTAAGCCTATGTGTTGAAAAGATGAACGGTCAATCAATGTACAAATATAATGTACTAATTCGAATAGGCAGGTGGCCACTGAACCCTAAGGACAAAGTTGACACAAGGTATTCATTTCATTCATGGTAGTTTATACCTTTGTTGATGCGTTGAAAATCATTATAAACCACAACAAAAATATCTCTACAGTGAACGGCAATAAAGCCATTCACAAATGAAGCATTAATGTTTCTGGCTTACCCTGATAATATTTCTCACTTCGCGTTTGTCAAGACGTCCATTCCCATCTCTGTCGTAGACCTTGAACGTCCACTTCAGCTTATCTTCAAGTTTCCCCCGTAGAACAAGGTGCACTGCTGCCACATATTCCAGGAAGTCTATAGTATTGTCCTAGAAAATACGTTGACTTGGTATCGTTACATTTGGTCGAAACCTTGTACATGTACATGTACAGACGATATTCTAAATCATCCTTCGCAAACAGTTGTGGTGCTATACTCACACTATAAAACTGTCCCGAATGTAGTTTACTCAGGACACGTGCCGCATAACTCTTAAATAGGCTACTATTGACTAGACTAGTTTTCTGTTTAATAGTTATACAATTCTAATGCTGACCCAAATAAACGTTTTCAATGAGCAATACATTACCTTATTAGCGTCAAATGAACGGAACAAGTTTTCCATATATGCACATTCCTCTGCTGACGACTCGCTAGTGACTCCAAAGATTTTTTTGAATTCGTGCAAATGCAAATTTCCACTGGGGCATTCGCTCGCAAATTTCTTGTACAGCTCTTGAATCTGAGACATTTCCACCTGTTCGTCCGCATCGCTTTGCGTCTGCCCCATTGTTTCACCGGGTGGCGGCGGTATTCTTGGTGAACAGCATCGGGAGAATAAAGATGCTTTGATTCGAGTAAGCTCAAAATTCGAGTAAAACTGGATGTTTTCGAGACTTTCCTGAAGAAAGCTGTGCGACCACGACCCGGACAATCGCCTTAGCTTGCAGCTCTTCGCTGCAGTAATCGTTCATGGTGAACGTTATTCTTAGCCAGCGAACACAAATCCAATTTCGAGTTCAGTTCAGTCATCCAGTCCTAATCCAACAACTGACCTTTGCCTTTTATTAAAGGGACCGATTCCACGGAGTGCAGTCCACGTTTTAGATGTTTTCGATTGTTGGCTACGGTAGGCCTAAAACTGAAATAATAATAATAATAATAATAATAATAACGAATCGTATTAATATTTCATTGTATACGTAGGCTTACACTCAAAAATTAATGCTTGGATTTACATAATAGGCCTACAATGTAGGCTACTTAATCAGTTGGAGGTCTATAGCCAATGATATTGTGTGCAACCACTGTCTATAATTTTATGAAATGCAACCATTCGTTTTTTGAGTGTAGGCCTATCATCACATCATGTTAAGAACAGAAAGGATGTCTGGTAATGTTCCATGAGCTGTAATTAATGTTGTGCTTGTGTCATTACTGTGTTAAGTAGTTGGATGGTGACCCCACCCCTCCGCCCCACCTCCCTTCAAAATGCAGGAATGATAGTATTAGCCGTTGATTTTACATTAGTTCCAGTGAATATCTTATGATTGTGTCACTGTAGTGTTCAGTTGGTGGGTGACCAGGCACTAGAAGGAATCACTGCCCTATTTGTCCTACATGGCCTAATACTCATAGACATATATATATATGTCTATGCTAATACTGGCCTAGGCCAGGAGGAGCGGAAGTCGACTGAGTGGGAGGGGTCACCAGGAACACCAAGCGGATAATCTGCTGTGAGCTAGTGGAAGTAAACATGCGGTTTACAGCTAAGAAGATTTAACTATATTTTCATGAACAGGACCAACATGGAACTTACCGCACTGCATAAAGAAATGCCACTAATCCAGGCAGTGAGGTGATTTCAGGTCATGGATGGCAACACAATAAATTATTGAGAATAATGAGAATATTGAGAATAAGTGTCCTGATTTCCATACTAAATTGAATTTCAGTATTACAAGACATGCATCATACACCAATCTGTTAGCTCTTAGAAACAATCGCCTACAGTACAAAATTATAGTCACAATAATACATTATTTGGATTTCCCATCTATTTTTGAGCCTTTGTTTATATAACACACAAACAGACAGAATCGACAAAAGAAATGACAAGGGACAAGCAAATTCAATCAAATATTTATACTCATACAATGCTACAGACACAGAACATAAATAATATCCATAGAGTCATGAAATCACAAGCAGTGTGCAAGTCTGTGGCATGTCCACAGTTACTATGTGTGTGAATTCTGCCATTACAGTAGACAGCCCTTAAGGCTTCCACTGCTAAAAATGAATCGCCTGTATGCTTAATGAAACCATTATTCTACTTTTCAGCAGTGACAATACAAAAACTCATCATTTAACATTTCTGGCCAAACTGAATAATTCTAATATGTTAGCAAAATGAATTCATTACTGTAACAGAATTTACAGGTTTTGAATATTTAAAAAAATGCTCAGCTTGAAACTACTCATCGCAACTGGCAGTTCACTACTGACATGTTTGTCACTCAGCACTAACTGTGGATCGTTGAGTTGTTCAAACTCTTCAAATGAATCACAAACAAGCTATCCTTTCTGGTCCCCATACAAGGCATCCATTAGCATTTTTCTTCTTCGTTAAAGAATATTTAAAATCATTTCCGACATGCTGTAGTGAGCAAAAGGTCTTTAAAGTTTCTTGGTAAAAAGGCTCAATTTGGCAAAAAGTTCCAATTTTCTTTTGCCCATTTTCATCTGGTTGTTATTCGTCGTGCCCAAATGCTGTGCGACACTGAAAATAAATACAATAAATAAACAAATAATGATACGTATCAAAAATATATTCTAAAATGTCCGCCTTATCAATGAAAACAAAAACATAAAATAAAATCAACATTATAAAATGTACATAATATTATTAGATCATGATTAAGTTGTATCAGGGATCCTCTTACCATACACAAAATATTTGACTATTCAGTAGTGACTGAGTAGTGACACGTACTGCTGGCAAGACATTCTATTGTCAAAATCACATCAGTATTCTGTTTACCCACAATTCCTCCAAGCCACACCCACACACTTATGGTATGGAAAAACCCGTCACCACACAGAGAGGCCTGTACTCCAGGAAGGATCAGCCAATTCCAGCATGGAAGCTCTGCCGAGCCCCTTGCCAAAGCATCCTTCACAAGTCTCCCTCAGGGAGTCACCACATGAGGGGCTGTAAAAAATCTTTTAAATTGAGAGCAGCATTTTTTGAGGTTCATGATTTCTTTTTCCAGTTTTTTATGAACCAGCCGCTGGCATTCACATCCAGTTTGAGCAGGTCCATGAGCCACTGGTCTTTCTGGGCACCCTCCATGAACTCAGACAATGAAATCTGACCTGGAAAAAAGAGAAAAAGTGTGACAAAATATTCCATCATGCGTTAAAACACAGTTTCATTGTATTAGAGTGAAACAATGAATAAAGAAGATTTCTATATCTATTTCTACACAGCCTGGAGCCAAAATAAGTTACACTGTAAAGCATATTGATATCACTTAGCATTCATAGCACAAATAAACAGGATTATTCTCTAACTGTAATGTAATAATAGGGAAACTGGAAATATGGCTGATACACTGTATGTCACTGCTTGACACTGTACAATCTTCTATCAATCTTTCAAATCTTTGGGGACTTTATTTTGACACAAGGGTCACAGTTTTCATTCCACAAAATGGCCGCCGTGTCAAAGCCATAGAGAACGAAGAATGTCATCCCACAGAAAGTGCAGCAGGCATGTCACAAGGCATGAAATCACCATCGCTAATCCGCAATCTGTTGACAGTCTTTCTCAGTACTGACACAGTGCCATCTACTGGAAATGAAAGGCCTCACAAGTGTCATTTAATTAAAACACTCCTGTCCTGATCAATTAACAGTTCCACCATGACAATACAAAATAAACATCACAGAAGTAGAAGGTACAAAAAGACAGAAGGCACATTAAACTGAAACAATATTAACCCTTTGAAGAGTAGGCTTTTTCAAATGTTATGTAAGAAGTTGTGTAAGCCACTCTGGATAAGAGTGTCTGCTAAATGCCTGTAATGTAATGTAAAATTCTAAGTCAGTGTTCTACAACTCCATTGATTCCAATCACCAGAAGTTAAGCCCAGTTCAGATCAAAGATTCGCAATGAGACGAAACGGTTTTAGAATGTTGCAGTGAAAATTGCAGAGGTGTGAACTGGTTAGTTGCAGAGCGTCTGAAGCCATTGCCTGGGGTCTCAAAAGACCCACCCTGTCAAATCGCCAAGTGCAGTTTTAGAACGTTCACAATCAGACGTCTTGGAATTTTGCAAGTTGCATCCAGTCTCGTTGCACATCATTGATCTGAACTGGCCATTATACCAGCATTAGAATGTTAATTAAGAACATTCTAACCACATACACTCACCAGCCACTTTATTAGGTATGCTTTTCTAGTATCGGGTAGATCCCCCTTTTGCTGGAACCAGGTGCTGGAACCATTCCTTAGGGATGATGGTCCATGCTGACTTGATAGAATCACGCAGTTCTGGCAGATATTTCAGACACACATTCATGACCTCCAGTTCCACCACATTCCAAAGGTGCTCTATTGAATAGAGATCTGAACTGTGCAGTCCATTGGAGTTAACTGGAGCCACTGTCATATTTGTGGAAACCTGCCTGAGATGTGTGCTTTGTGACATGGCACATTATCCTGCTGTTAGTATCCATTTGAAAAAGGGTAGACTGTGGTCATAAACGCAACGCACAGTCAGAAACGGTGCTTAGGGGCAAAATGTGGGCTAAGAAAACCTTCCCCACACCTTTACACACCTGCCAGTAGCCTGCATGATTGACACAAGGCAGGATGGATCCATGGGTTCATGCTGTTTAGGCTAAATTCTGACCCTGCCCTCTGCATGTTGCAGCAGAAATCGAGATTTTTCAGACCAGGAGGTGTTTTGCCAGTCTTCCAGCGTCCAGTTTTTCCTGTTCTTAGCTGATAGGAGAGGAGAATGGCACAGTATCCTGCTGCACACCACTGTTGTAAACTGCTGTTGTTTGAGCGTTTATGGCCTTTATTATGTTTGCTTGAACAAGTCCGCCCATTCCACTGTGACCTCTGTCATTAACAAGGCGCTTTCAGTCACAGAACTGTTTATCGCACCATCCTCTGTAAACTCTAAAGCCTGTAGAGTGTGAAAATCCCAGGAGAGCAGCTGTTTCTGAAATGCTGGAACCACCACGTCTGGCACCAGCAATCATACCGCGGTCAAAGTCGCTTAGATCATGCGCCTTGCCCATTGAAATGTTTGGTCGAACAAAAAACTAAACCTCTTCACCATGTCTGCATGCTTTATAAACTGAGTCGCAGCCACATGATTCCCTGTTTGGAGGACCAAGCTATTTGCGGTAGCACAAATAGGTGTTGTAATGAGAACTAAATTTCCAACTCAAATACCATATTTAAAATATATGTTAAAAATAGTTTTAATAAGCCAGCATATATCAGATAATTAAATCAGATCAGTTTGTACAATTTCTTAGTTTCTTGTATGACACTATTAATTACATGCTGTTTCTGTCCATGAGGCAAAAGCAAATCACTACCACTAATTTGCTATGTCTTCATGGGTCTGCTGCATTAAAAATGTGTCAAAACAGACAGCTCCCTACCAGCTTGCATATGCAGCATTCTTGCAAATGTCATGTAGAACTGGCACACTACATGGCCAAAAGTATGCGGACACCTGACATCCAACATCTCATCCAAAATTTACGGGCATTGATATGGAGTTGGTCCATCCTTTGCTGCACTCTTCTGGGAAGGCTTTATGCTAGTTGTTGGAGCATTGCTACAAGGATTTGCTGCCATTCAGCCAGAAGAGCATTAGTGAGATTGGGCACTGATTGGGCGATTAGGCCTGGCTGGTCAAGTTCTCCCACACCGTTCTAAAAAAAAAAACACTTTATTGTATGGACTTCGCTGTGTGCCCAGGGGCATTGTCATGCTGAAATAGGATAAATAAGGGCCTTCCCCAAACTGTTGGGGAAGCACAGAATTGTCTAGAATGTCATTGTATACTGTAGCATTAAGATTTGCCTTCAATGGAACTAAGGGGGCCTAAACTAAACCATGAAAAACAGCCCCAGGCCAAGGGGTGATCAGATACATTTGGTCATATATTGTATCTACATGACCTGAACCACCCTGTCACCATTAAGTGTGCTGGCCTATTTTTCTCCAATATGTTTGTGGTTATTGTGCTATTCTGTTATGCATCTTGATTGCCTTTTAAGGGGTCAGAGAACATTTTCCAGTTTTTAACAAACTGGCTAAATTGGCGCTTTTTGGATTTAAATAATTCTCTCAGTAAAAATGTCCACTGTAAAACACTGAGCAATAATAAAGGCTGATTTGAAGTTAAAAATAATAATCCACTATAACCACTGGAGCCAAATACATTGATGTCATGTGACTGCTGTTGCTAGGTGACACTGAGATCTTCAGATGAAACATGAAAGGAGTGGAGCTGGTGGGTGACATTATAAGAAACGCTGTAGGGTTTTAGTATTTAAGGGGAGAAAATATTCATTCGCTTTATGAATGCCTGCCTTTGTGAAAGTGTGTTGCGATGAACTGTTAAGCGTCTCACTTGTCCTGACAATTCACTGAAAGACTACCATACTGGTGTTTGTTTGAGCATACGATCCATTTGGCGTTAATCTCCCATGACCCTTAAAATCAACACACACCTAGCATGCACATAGTGCATAAAGGCCATGTGCAGTGACTTTTTATTTAAAGTGTGCAGTTAGCCAAAACATGAATATTTACTTTTTTACGGATTTGTAATTATAAGTAATATTTATTTTTAAATAAAGTGTATAACAGAATTTTGATTACTAAACAGTGCACACTAAACGTGTGCACTGTTGATTAACCAATCAAAGGTATGTGTGTTTTGTGGGCAGCTAATTAAAATTCAATTGTATTGTAAAATGTAAATGCTTATTCAAGCAACATGGCCGCCAAATGACCATACTAAATTATATTACACTATATGACACTATAAGAATTTCTCAGTATTCAAGATTTAAAATTTAAAAAAAAATCTAAACTGAATTAAATAAGTTTCAATATCAAGGTATTTATTTTCTTTGGCTCTAAGTAGAAAAAAATATATTTGATTGCACAGTCTTAAAAAATCCCTAAGAGCAACCTAACCCTGCATCATATTACCAACCTAGTGCAATAACGCTAGATCAGAATGACAGATACTGTCCATTAGATGGATAGATGGACCATGGTAGAGTTACACCATGTGTTTAAGAGCACTTGTATTGGCAGCTTAAGTATGTTTTCCATTAGAGAATGCTGTCATACAATCTAAACATGCTGTAAAAACTTTAATTGGAAACCCACCATCCTTATTTTTGTCGACAAGTTCAAAGATTCTGTCGCAAACTTCAGCTGGAGTCATGTTGGTGTCTGTCTGCTTTATTTTATAAATGATCTGGAAATGCAAGAAAGAAGAGGACATTTTCAGTTGGTATATTTCTAGACATTGCTTAATTAAATTGAAGTACTTCAAGAATATATTCATTTCACATAGTTAATAATTTAAGATAACTGAGAAAGAAAATATAGTATTCATAAACAAAAATGTACTTAAAATTGAGCAAGTAAATGATTGTGAGGATGTAGAGATGACTAATATGGTAATATATAAACTTAATGGAAAGTTGCATATACTGGCAGCAACAGGGGCACTGTCATACTGATTCATTTTCAGAAACATTTTACATTTATCCAGGGAACTCTTAAGATTCATTTTAAGCACCTACCGATATATACATGTTAATAACAGGGGTCAATTTTTATTTTTCCAGATCAATCTATTAACTTAATATATGTATAAACATTATTATAACTGATTTATAAAAAGCTTTAGAGCAGTGGTAACCAACCCTGTTCAATCGTGTAGTGTTTTCATTTCATTTGGCACACCTGACTCTACTAATTAGCAGCTCAACAAAATAAAACGTATTTCGATGAGGTGTGCTTTCTTATGGTTAGAGTGCAAAACCTACAGGAACAGGGTTGAGTACCACTGCTGTAGAGGAACACTCTATGAAAGTGCTCCAGGGCCTGGTCTGTAAGTACTTCGGAATTAATGTCTTCCTTTTGTGATTTTTAACTTGAAAACAAAAAGGCGAGCCAAGCCTATTTAATTGTACGTCACGCTTAAACCAAATGTCTTCCTCACGTACCCGTATAATGTGCTTTACTTCACTCCGGTCTAACCGTCCATTCCCGTCTCTGTCGTAGACTTTAAAAGACCACCGTAGTCGGTCCTCCAGTTTCCCCCGTAGTACAAGGTGCAGCGCAGCCACGTACTCCATGAAGTCTATCGCGTTGTCCTGCAGGTGTGCATTGACATGCAAAACAATGATCACATACTTTTTTCCGTGAGCAATAGGCTGACTTCTAATACGGTGTTCTCACCACGCAAGAGATGCCTATTTTTGTGCCAGTTAAATCAATAGCCTACAACCAATAGGGCTACATGAGGAGGTCTGACCCATTACGCGCGCGGTTCACTCGCAAAGAGTGCTGCTTTTATCTCTTCAGACTATACCTGGACTATCACCACTCTGCGAAGCGCTCCCAAACTGGGATCATTTTTATGACCTATGCCACACATCCTCCTGTGCCACTTTCATGTTACATGTAGTGCCATCCAGCACGTATACTGTACTTGATGTTGTAACTTGTCGTGCATCCTAGTTTGACTTACCATAGATAAGGTCGGAGAGTAATGTTTACTGTGTGAATTGGACTTAATGTGTTCATGGCTATGAACAACGGTTACAAAATGAGTATTGTACCTCATCGGACCTGTAGCCTACTTGTTCCAATGACCTGCACTTATTATACGTCGCTCTGGATAAAAGCGTCAGCCAAATACATGTAATGTAAATGTAATGTAATTTTACTATGTAGCAGCAGTTACTACGTAGCCTAACTAACTTGCTTGAGTGCTCACACTTCACTCAAATCCATGCTCTCGCGCCGCACCCCAATCTCGACCCCGTAGCCTACAGGATGTTCTGGCTGAGTTGTAGCCTATTAAAATGTTAATCTCTCGGTGCTGTAGGGTCAGAGACTGTAAAATGGCTATAGGAATGGGGTATGCCCTGCCAAGCCGTAGCTTGGCGGATGCTTTACCTGCCACCCCGTTTCAAAGGTAGTCCTGCGAACAGATGCGTTAATATTCATCCCTGTGATTTGTATAATTCAGCGTAACATGGAACAGAACCATGACAGACATTTCGTTAAAGCGCATGAAGGCGAATGTACTTTGTGATGTGCTAAGACGTGTATTAATTCGATTTTGTGAACTTCTTAGTTGAACACCACCAAGTTCATGCGAAAATAGTCCCATAGTTGTTTATAGGCTATGATACGACTGACCACACGAGAGTCGTAAACCTGTTTACATTTGAAAATCAATTGGGTATTAATACGGTAAGTCACATTCCTGCTTATAAAATGTGAACTTGGAACTCCATTTTCAAGCATCATTTGCAGTTAGTTAATTGGTACAGTTTAAGATGAATTATAACCTACAATCACACTGGTAAAACTCAAAACATTGAGAAACATACCCTGTTGGTATCAAATGAACGGAATATCGTCTCAATGTACAACGATTCCTCTTCTGACGTACTTTGTATCCCAAAGATTTTCCTGAACTCATGCAAATGTAAAGTGCCGCTGGGGCATACTTGCATGAAAGTCGCATACAGTTCTTGAATTTGTGACATGTCCACCTCTTGTTCGCCGCTTTCGGATTGCCCCATAGTCGTTTCACATTCTTTCTGGCGCAAACACAACGAATTCCCCGCATTTTTCTTTAAAACGACGCATTTGTAAAACGCCACCGCGTAGCATCTTCCTCACTGCTCCGGCTCCACGCAGCGAAGTGTACTGGCTCACTAATAGTGAACCGTATTGTACTAGAACGGACAACGCGATATTTTTAGAATCGTGGTGTCTAATCCGCTGACCTCGGATCACAGTTCGGCGCAGAAATAATTCCTCGCTGTGGCGAACTCTTGACCCTGCGGTCACATCTTCAAATGACGAGGGGATAAAACATTTTCAGGTTTTGTAGCCAGGATAAAAATAAGTGCAATGTTGTGCTCTAGATTTTAACCCGCTTGCACCGCCGTATTGTGAACATTTGTACTTTAAAGGGGACTCCTATAGACTATAGTAGCCTACATGGCTTCCCACCTCTCTCTGTCTGTTCAGTTTTCTCCCTGCACTCTTAGCATCTTTGTGGATTCATCTTTTTATGATTCTTTTCCTCCACCGAGTGGAGGCAAATGAGTGTGTATGCTTTTCATTTTTAACATCTGAAATCTCACATAGGCCTTCCTGTAATTAGCACCATCCAAAAAGACACTTAAAGTGTCCTCACGCAAGTTCTCCACTAATCCCTTTTTTCTTTCCACACACTCTTTCTCTCTCTTCCCCTCTCCTCACTCCCTTCCATCCAATTTTACGCATTTCCCTCCCATCCCTGGTCCCCATGCAGGGTGGCCCAGTGAACCATGTGACTCTGAACACAACACAGCAGTTACAGCCCAGCGGGTTTAAGTGCGATTATGTGTATAAAGTCTTTCAGAATAATTGCTCCTACTGCAGCTTCCTGCTCCGGAATCATTCTCGTGTGCCCTGCCCCGCAGCAGAGCGGGGCCCATACGGTTTTGAAGGCCCTAAAGATGAATGATCTTGTGGCCCCAAACTGGAATGTGGCTATGGCGCCTACAGTTGAACTGAGTGGCCCAGGGATGGCTGAGGCCCCAAACAAATGCACAGTGCTTACGCCACCTCTGCCCCCGCAGTGACTCTTGGTGTGTTTTTTCTGGAAGTCCCCTCCCTCAAGTCTATTTTTGCTGTGGCCGACCAATCTAATCCCTCCTTACATGCTCACAATAAGCCTGTTACATGTGCTGGTTAAGATAATATAGACAAATGAAGTCAGTGTGTTGGGTGATTATATGAATCCAATGCTTTTTAATCGAGCAAGTAGAGTGGTATTTGAGGTGAAACGCTGCAGAGATGTAAAGGAAGACACACTGAATGCTATAACCCTCGGGTTATAAATTTGCTCCAGTTTGTGTGTGTGTTTGTGTGTGCGATTGTGTGTTTTTGTGCTGCAGCGTTTCATTTCTTTCAATACTTTTCTCCTGGTTTTTACACAAGCACACACACACACACACACACACACAGACACACACACACATTGACACCAGGGCAGGAGTCCTCCAACATTAATGTTTAGAAATGACTGGCATTACTTCAAAGGAAAATGTTATTATTTTATTATATATGAATTAAAAAAGTAACAATGCATCTTTATTATTGTGGCTTAATGAACACTAAACCAGGGGATACTCAAGTCTCAAACCTGGCCCTCGTGTCCAGTAGCTCCGCCGGTTTTATTTACTATACGATAGGTAACTGATCGATTAATGTCACTGATTGGCCAGAGATTTAACTCACCTGGTGCTCCAGGTCTAAGTCTGCCCTGATACAAGGGGAAGAAGTATTGCTGGCCTTATGAGCCAGATCTGAGTATCCCTGCTTTAAACATACACACACACACACACACACACACACACGCACGCACACACACACACACACATACAAAATTATTACACAGCACAACCTTCACAAAGACCACCGCGAATATGTTCTGCACATTGTTTTACTTCATACTTTAGCTTTCCTGGTGGTTTAATGTTAAATTGGGGCCTGCAGACATGGCACTGGAGGGTCACAGGGCATGCTAGGTTTTATTTTCACCTTAAAATCAATAACTCAGGCCCGAAAAACCAAGTTTGAGTTGTCTGTGGAACTGGTTTAATTGGTCAATGAGACGCTATCATTCCAGCCAATGGAAACCCACCCATCCCTGGGCCACACTAACTACAGCTGTGCTTTGTTCTGTGGAGCTACTGGCCAATCAGCGGAGGCATGGTTTAGATTTCATATCACATCTGTAAACCAGAACGGCACACCCTAACAGGATGAACCATCCAGCTGCCCATTTCATAACAGTTTATCTGGTCGCTTGTCTTGAGAAGACATTTTATTTATGTATTTGTTTTGCTTTTCTTTGTTTTGTTTTTTTTTGTTGTTATTTTTTTGTTATGTGTCACAGGAATTGTTCCTGTCTTCTATCTTCTGCTTATGAATCGAAACCTATATATAATCTTGTGGAGTTCCATGCTCTATGATAAATTAAAGATCTGATCATAAGATTGACAAGATTTTATTCTTGGACCTCCAGTACACATTGTCACATTGGTCCACAATGGTCCTCCAGTGGTTTTGATACAGGAGTCAGTGGTGACCCGAGAAAAGGCCTTAAAAGACCTAAGTGTCTATATGCTCATCTTGTGAACCTTCAGTCGTATGGGGCAGTCATGTAACCCATTGCTGTCTCTGCTTGCTTTGCGATTGGCTGACCTGCATACTAGTTTGGGTAGTGTGCCACCCACTGGTTTGCTTGGTTATTGCAACACTACTGGTGTGCATTCTGTTCATTAAGTGTCAGTTTAAAGTTTTCTGCATGGAAGCACTTACTAACTAACTGAAAGAAGCACCAGAACCATTTTAATGGAAATTATGACATATTGTGATCACTCAAACACACTGAAGTCTAGATCTTCACTTTAAAATAATTTCTACTGATTACTCACTTTGAACTGCAAATGATAGGACTGTAAATATCATCACCTGCATGTTCCCTACATAACTAATATGCAGACTGCTTGCTCGGTTAAAATAACTTAAAAGTAAATAACAATTTACGTTAAATGGTATGCATGAATATCTCATTCCATATATTCAGCCCTGGTTACAAGAGTTGTTGGCCAAACTGCAGGTGCAGCCAACATCAATTCATCATCCATTATGTAATAATCTTGTTTCATCCCATTTATGTAATGCCACACAGTAAACAGTAATCACTCCTACTGTTAAAATCTTGTATTTCCTGCACTAACTGCTACCTTATGATGAGTTTTATATCAGATTGATTCTGTTTTTTAAAAATCCTGTGGATACTTGATATCATGCTTTGAGATCCTTTATCTCCTGATTTATTAATTGGATTTAGGAGCAGGTTTGGCAGTTTTGACTTACTTTTCCCCTGGCTATAAGCCACACCTACTTCATTGAGAAGTCTGTCGGCACAGCGCTTCAAATTAATAAGCGCTCACACTGAACACAGATGCATTAATAGCCATACCACTGTTGATTTTTCACTTCTAAAACCCAGATAAAATCTACAATCTACAAGACCATATTCTCTTTCGTGATTTTTAGTCAAAAGGCTGCACTCTGTTTCTACAATTTCAATACAGTAAAAAAAAAAAAAAAAAAAATGGTTAAAATGATTCTTCGCATATCATGAGTGTGACTGTACGTATTGTTGCCCCCTAATATCACCCCCACCACCCCCTTCCTTATAACGTCTGTTTAGACTTAACTAGGGCTTTGAGGCTCCTGTTACAACACAGTCAGCCAAACATGTCTTAGACGATGAAGAAGACAGGAAAGCACTCATGCAGAACACAGTGTGGATAAAATCACACACAGAGACAGAGGGCTTAGAGCCGGGCCTGTGCACTTGGAGAAGGGAAGGTGAAATGTCCACAGGATGTTGGTGTCTACACTGCATCACCTGACCTCACTCATTTCAACAATTGGAAAAATAATGGTAAAATCTGATGGAATCACACAGAACTTATCCTCTCTGCCCTTATAGTGATATGTCCTGCCCAGTGCCGACAAAAACCACATACTTCACTACCCACTGAAAATAAATAATAATGACAATTAATTTGCGAAAATGCAGGACGACGAATAACCATACGCGATTGAATCATTGTATTAATTGGCACCAACTGTGGAAGGCGCGTCAGTGGTTCAAGCTAACTGACTTTAATTTCAGCCATCTCCTTATTTTGTCCTACTTACCATTTTTAGCATCGAAAACAAACAATGCTGGGGCCTGACCACCAAAAGCAATCCCCAACAAAGAGACGACGTAATCCCTCACTAGCTGAACGATCATGTGTTGAGCCGTGTCTGCTATTCATATTGTAAAAAGCCCTTCAACCTTACGGCTCCGGCTAAGTATAGAAGGGCTCCCGTAGCTGTGGCCTTATTTCTCCCGGACTCATCCTCGTTAGGCTCTCGGCTCCCGCTCGTAATTAGAAAATGTGTTAAACCCGTTAAGGTAATCCGAAATTAGCGAGTCCACCGGGTGGGCCATTGTGGCGGAGCCAGGTGAGGCCGTTTTAAATCGTTAATTCTGAAGAGGTCTGTTCTTTCTGTGTAAGTGTGAAGAAAATAAAAACGTAGTCCGTTCAGATGAATTCTTGAGAAAAACCGCACTGGAAAATGGCACTGGTGTAAATGGCCTGAGACATGTTCAATATACTGTAACAAGTTAACTGTGAACAACACACTCCTCCCTTCAAAACTGAATTTTGAGATGTCAGATGCTTCTGTTACTTAGATTACATCATACCTCCAAAACCGCTCCCGGTCAATAGCCGCAGCTCACTCAGATTCATCACTCTGATCCGCAAGGCACTACGCTGGGACCCGTGTTTTCTCTTTTATATATTAATGATCTCCTGGATGCATGCCCAAAGTCACACTGCATTCTGTATGCTGATGACATGGTCATATACACCTCCGATAAGACCGCAAATCACATCGAAGCTCAACAGTGACATGGACACCCTTCAGTCTCGGCTCAGATGTAGTCTTCTGACTTTAAACGTCAAGAAAGCTGAATGTATGTTCTTCCATTTTCCACGCAAGCAGTTCTCAACAACGGATTGCATCGCCATAGCTGACCCCTGGAAATCACTCATCAGTACGAATACCATGGCCTTACTGTTCACACTCACCTGACATTCAAACCGCATATCAAGAAACGAACAAAACGACGAGTTAAAAGAAAATTATCTTCAGCCTGATCTTACTCACTCAGTCTCATGTACATACACAATCTGAATCTTATTCTTTCTTCCGTGGTTTATAACCAATCTGGTCTCCAACTACAAAAGGCTACCTGGATCACACGACTTGGTCATACAGTTCATAAAATACTCTTATCCATTACGTGTCCACTTAGCAGTGCATAATTTTAACTTCCTCAATTCCTCAACTATTGCTTCTTACCAACTATGAAACTGTACAATCAAATCCAAAACAATCTCCTGCCGGAAACAACCTCTGCTCTCTCATCCACCTGACATAGGTTTGATTGTATCTGGATATGAAAATAGTGTAAAAAAATATCAAACTTTTACCCAATGAAAACCCATCTCTACTTTGTGTCAAATAGTGATACATAACCTAATTCTGAACACAAGTAATGTCAATGTCGGCACTGATGTGAAATCAAATGTGACTGGAATTATGAGGATAACGATCTAACTGTGCCACAGATATTAAATCAGAGACACTAGTTGTGCATACTGCAACTTGAAAAGTTCCACAGAGACAAAAACTATCCTTCTTAGCCGTTGCAACATGTGTGGAGCAGTCCATGGGAAGGATTCTCAAGGCATATGAGTCCCCCGCTCAAGCTAGGATCCAGCCCTCTACCCTGGTACCTTCTGAGCTATGATCTCTTCTCCATCTGGTATCCCCTCTGCTGTCTTCCTATCTAAACAAATCAAAAAGGAGGGTGCATTTTTCATTCCTTTTTAAAAAATACACTGCTATCCTCTCTCCTGGTTTTCAGTTGGTTCTGTTGTTGTTCAGGGGCCACACCGTTCTGCCTTGATCCCCCCCGTTTCTTATCTCCTAATTCCAAAAGTTATAAATGGTTGGGCGGGAGGGAGATTATTTCAGGATGTCAACCTCGTAAGTCTTGTATGGGTAAACAAAACACGTGTATGCGCTGGACTGGGGGAGTCAGAGGGAAGCTTGTGACACCACTCTTCGTCAGTGGGGTATGAGTGTCTATGCATATTGTTTATTTTATCAGCTCTGATAAAGTACTTTTGACTCAAGTAGATTACTGTTCCTGTTCAATTTAATTCATTCAGATGACTCAATTTAACAATGCTAGAGTTGAATGACCCAACTCTAACAATGTCTGTTTGCATTGATGGACAAAGCTGAAGAATTGAAAAACGTTCCTATGAGACATGATGATGCTGTGCCTTATAAAATTCTGTAGTGTTATTTAGATATTAGCGCAACATTTACACTGCTTTGCACTGATTAAATGACATAAGTAATGTGAAATTGTGTCTTGTGCTAAACATAAATTTCCCACTGAATGTCTAGCTCATTAAAAGTAAGATCAAGCGCTCACTAGTGCCTAATCATTTTTCGGGGTACCTAAACATTCAAGGGAAGCCCACCCATCCATCCATCCATTATCTATGCCTGCTTATCCTGGGCAGGGTTGCAGGGAGTGCTGGAGCCTATCCCAGCGTGCATCGGGCGAGAGGCAGGATACATCCTGGACAGGCCACCAATCTATCGCAGGGCACACACACCATTCACACACACACTCATGCCTATGGGCAATTTAGAGTCTCCAATTAGTGTAACCGGCATGTCTTTGGACTGTGGGAGGAAATCGGAGTACCCAGAGGAAACCCACACAGACGTGGGGAGAACATGCAAACTCCACACAGAAAGGCCAAGGCTGGGATCTGATCTTCTTGCTGTGAGGGGATGGTGCTATTCAAGGGAAGTCTGTAGCGTTTTACACGACTGCTACAGGCAGATTCAGACAGAGCTGCCACCCCTCTCCTTTCCAACAGACAGCTACTGCTGGTCATGGTGCTGCTGCCAGCAGCCTTCCACAACTACAAAATTGAACTTCGGTCAGGTCAATTCTGACAGAGTATTTTTTTACACTGAGAGAGTATATTAATAGCCCTTGTGGAGTCATGTGCACAATGAAGTGTTGAATCAACACTGCACATTTTACTTTGTATCTTTATGAAGTATGTGTACAGTTTCATGTTTTGTTTGGTTTGTTACTGGTCAAAAATATAAATAATTTAGATAATAAATGGAAAGTGGTCTTGAATTCAAACCATATGATTTATTATGGATATATGATACCATGTAAAATTATTTGTATGTCCGTTGTGTCCTCATGCCCGCGATGTGAAGTCACTGTTTTCAAAGGGGAAAGCAAGGAAGCAAGAAAACATTTGCGTTTGG
Organism: Anguilla anguilla; assembly: GCF_013347855.1. Lineage (NCBI taxonomy): Eukaryota > Metazoa > Chordata > Actinopteri > Anguilliformes > Anguillidae > Anguilla > Anguilla anguilla. The sequence goes on from NC_049216.1 coordinate 7,576,691, forward strand.
GAAAATAACTAACTTTACTGAATACATAGGTAGATAAATATATATTTTAAGTCCATTTAACAGGAGGAAAAAGGGAAAGAGAAAAGAATCAACTACATCTTTCGCCTTCAAAAGTGCTGCAGGTTTGGTGACCGCAGAACACCACATTTCTCCATAACAAGGTACTATCCTTTCTTCTTTTACTTCCAAACAACAGAATATAATTGATTATAGAAGGATGCAACAACAGAAGATGAAAAGACAAGAGACAGAGTTGGAATACTACAAAGGAAAAAGGGGTAAAAAAGAAAAAAAAGGAAAGAAAGTATTTTATAGGGAGATGGATTTTTATGCATTTAACCGGTCAGCTTATTTTAAAGTATGAACAAAATATGGATAAAGTATTTGTGAGGTAGGCTGTACATGATACCCTTACGAGTCATACATAGTTTTGGCTGAAACTTGTCTTCCTTTAAGTGTATCTCAGCAACCAGTGGTGTACTAAAGGCTTCCCCATAGCTTAACCCACATGTGGTACAATGTTTGGCAATTTACACAACATGGGGCTGTATGAGCAAGTCAGACTGCAGCATGGGTGCGTATCATTGCAGATTAAATTAGGGTAGGTGGGGGAGGGGGGGTCAGACGATGCCAAATGCCGCCAAGTCGCTCATCTCCATATCGCCAAAGGTCTCCCACGGGCAGACCACATCACCTGAGAAAGAGAGAGTGAGCGAAAAGAGAGGGAGGGAGAGAGGGAAGCAAGATTGTTCAACAGAATGTAGAAGTGAAAGAATTTGGCCCAGAACTCAGAAATTAACTTCAGGTAAACTGCCTTCACTCCAAGATGGTGCTTGAAATGGTTTTTATATTCATAATAATTGATACAGTAAATCTGAGTAAATTGTGAATAATAACAATAACGATAATAATTTGAAAGACCAAGATAATAAGTTACCTGCTCCAAGTCCGTCCATTCCTGGGATACCACCACCAAATCTGAATTGGAGATGAAGAAAAGGGCACATTAGTTATGTGTGTGAGTGTGTGAGTGTGTGTGTGTGTGTGTATGTTCTTGCGTGTTCACATGTATTACCGTTAACTGGAGAAATTGGCTGCATTAAGGGGGCTGGGTATGAGGACTGTATTATTGTTATATTTTAGGAACCATTACCCCGTCCCTCCCCCTTTCTCTACTCACCCCTTCCCACCGGCTTTTGGGGCATTGCTCTTGAACGTGCGTCCTTGTCCGTCCATTTCTTCTGCAAAATTGAAATGAACAGAGGTAAGCTTTCTCATATAGCCTACACAACGCCATATTCATATAGCATAAACGCTGACTGAATGGCTAGAGACTTGTTCATGATTTGAATCTTTCATCCTTTCTGTTTTGTTTGTCTTTCTGCCTGCCACTGTCAGTTTCCCTCAGAGTGCGAGTACCACAGTGAACGCAGTAAAATGTTCAGTCTTTATTTATCTCTATGAGTCTTCGAGGGGTCCGATGCCCTCTATCCAAGCTGGTTTAACATTGAACATTTCACTACGTTTTTGACTGCAGTGGCTAATAAAAAAAAAGAGTTTTAGGCAAACCTAAAACTAAGATTCCATCAGAATAATCATTTCAGCTGCTTACATTGGGTGACATCCAATTATGTCCTCTCATCCCCTGCCTCTTTCTGCCTCCATCTTTTCCCCATCTGATCCCTCGTAATCCCCCCCAGTCATAATGACTAACATCAGTTAAGCTTGTTAATTCCGTTCAGAAATTATAAGTCGGGTGTTGACCTGCGTACCTGACTGATTTAGCTGTTCTGGGTTTAAAATAGCGGCACCGAAACAGGACGTGCAGAGTTAAATGTGCACCGTAAGTGTGTGTGATTTACTGAATTTGTCCAGCACAGCACAGCTATTTCTGACCAGTGAGCCCAGGTTACTTTTACTAAGCTGTTTGTCAACAATATTTGGTTAACAGCTGAATTATATATATTTCCTGGATTCAATCAATTTGTCCTTAAATTTGACTCACAGTTAAAATGCGAGTATTCAGCTCGCTCTTTACAAACAAAGTTGATTCAAGTGTGCTGATTGCTTAACTTGCTAGCTTGTCTTTGTGAAAGATAATGCCTAAATTTAATCATGAGTCAAAGTTATGGACAAATGTTGATGCAATCTAGGCCTTATTTAAAGAAAATCTTAGGGAGAGGGAAAATCAGCAAACCAGAACACACAGTGGAATATGATGAGCAAGTTTAAGAACAACTATAGTAAACAGAAGATAATATAACATCATGTAATGCATAACAGCAAATGGCAAATACCTATTTGTTTGATATTTTTCACAATGTTATATAGGCTTTAGATTTTTACTTTATTCCGTCTGCTAAACCATGATAATGCACCAATTAACAGTAGCTGGCACAACACATTCATTGATATTAATTGTAAAATATGACGGGTACGGTGATTTTAATACAAGTAAAGGAAAAAGATTTTCATATGCTAAATGTTTCTTTAGTATGTCCTATGACAATAAATAATTGTCAATTCAGACATGTTCAACACTTAAACCGAATAACCATTTGTAAAACAAGTTTAAAACAATATAATTAATTTTCAATAATTAATATTTCAAGTAATTATTCAAACATTATTTATTCTGTATTAGTGCTACATTAATAATATCTGAGTTATTAATAGAATGCTTTCAATAAAAAAGTACAATGCAGGATTTTTTTAGGAACTCATACAATTTACTAAGTACAAATTAGCAATAGTTACTTCAGTCATGTAAGTCATGTAATTTAAACAAGCATTACAGTTTGTTTTACTTCATTTCTTTAACAATCCTGCCTATAGAACTCCACCCCCTCAGAAAGCTTAAAATGAAGGTACTGATCTGTACTGTACTGTAGCTGAATTATGGACAAAGAGTATGAATCTCTTACCTGGTTTTTCAGAGTTTTCCTTTATCCAAGCAAAGAGTTAAGATTCCGTGAAGAAGGAGCTGCAAAACATAGATGAGTTTCTATCTTTTTGCAGTCTCTCTGTTCTCTGGCTGCTCTCCGTCAGCGGGGTCCTTATATACCCTCCCATGGTGATCCCCCTTCTCGTAATATGGGTGGTCAGGTGGGAGATGAGTATTTTAAGGTGAACTAATGCTCTTACCTCTAGGATGAGCAAGCTCAAATGTACTTTATGTATTTGGGGTATGGTGTTCTAAATACACTGTGTAACTTGCCTTGCTGTTTGTTTTGACCACTTTGGAACGTGTGACATAAGAGAACTCAAGTGTGACAACACACGGGCCTCTGCTCTGAGCTAACACAGCCCGATGCTCGGACTTCAGAATTCAGATGCGTTGCAAAGCCGACGTGTCAGAGTTTGCCACGTGCGGTCCTCGTTCTCAGCGCCTGCGATGCGTTTGTGTAATAGGGCTGGGTCAGTCATTTGGGAATGTGGCCGGGTTGGGGGTTAGTGCCATTTCATACCAGTCAACTCAGGAAGTAAACTGAAACTCAATACATTTAATGAAAAAAAAAAAAACCGAAATCATCATAGAACAATAACAATAGCAATAACAGTAATAACATGAAGGACCAAGATAATAACAGTCACCTCCTCCAAGTTCATCCATTCCTGGGATGCCACCACCAAATCTGAGTGTCCGAGTGTGTGTGCATGTTCATATGCATAACGTTTATCCGGAGAGATTGACTGCATAAAGGGTATAGGGTATGAGAGCTGTTTTGTTGTTTTATTTTAGGAAGCATAACTCCCTCCCTGTCATTTAGTTTTTCTCTTTGAATTGAATTTCACTTCCTGTCCTGGATTGACTGAATTTAAATATAATTGACCCCAACCTTGGGTGTGGGATGTAATTTTAGTGTTTAGTAATATTAGTATGTAATGAAATATCATCGATGACGCCTCACAATTGAATGGACTGTTACCCTTACAATTGGCCTCTGCATTTTTCCATTTGGAAGCTGCCCTCTGAAAATTAGGTCTTCGACTGATTTGGCCATGCATAGCCTCTCATAAATGATTATGTCAGTAACCACAGGTAGGTGTTGGGTCACTTCTGTCATCACTTTTGCAGTAAGTGAAAATGCCATGACATAGCGAAGGACACACGTCAAATGTCCATTTTCTCTTTTTGACAAAATTATTTTTTTTATGTCAATGTAGTTCTTATGAAGGTAGTGTGTAGTTCTTATGAAGGATGTTACATCGCTCTTATGAGAAAGCGTCTGAGAAAGTGTGAGCTAATGCCACAATTCTATGAATCCACCATGAAAGAAATATCCTCCGAAAACGAACCTAAATATACCTAACCATACATGTAAACCCCCATCCACCAACAACCCAGTTATATTCCTGTCTGTGCTTGCCTCTTACCAGATCCTGTCTGTCAATGTGATTCCTATTTCTCATATTTCGTCTTATTTTATTTTTTATTTGTTTTTGACGTATGTACATACACGTATGTGTATGTTTGTGTCAGCACATATACATATTTTTATGCATTTTTATTGATTTATTCTCTTTCTTTTTCGTGACATGGTAAGGAGAGAGGGTAGATTGACATACATCAGTGGGTGATGGACAGGGGTATTGTCACGTTTGTGAGCGCTGGGTGGGGGCTGGATTTTGGCGGGGTCAAATATGTCAACATATGTAAAACTGTAGTCAAGTTTACCCCCAAAGTAGGGTGATAGATGGCTAATTAAAAAAATGTAATAAAAATTGTCCTCACAACATGATATTTTGCTTGAACTCACCTTTAGAAATACTCTCGTTCACACTTAGGGAAACACAGTAAATAAATATGAAAAATATACAATAACACACAAATGATATGCAGTTAAAATAAAGAACGTCATCAGTTATGACTGATTTATGAATTAATGCACGCTTCCAGCACTGCTACCTGAACCTTTAAAAAAACCAGCCTCAGTTTCAGGACCAGTGTTTTTTTCATCCTGCCTTAGGCTGATTTGGCAGCTTGTAACCTCTTACCACATGCTTCTGTCTCACAAGCCACGGCTTAGTGTTCACCTGGCTAGCTGTCCCTATGATCATATTTAACCACTTCAAGCAAGGCCTGTGGAAGTGATAATCCAGATACCCTCCCAGGTTGTTGAGAACCTAATTTTCACAGATGTATCAAACCCTTTTAAATTAAGTTTTTACAGTATCTCGGTCGTATGTATTGCCTTTGGCGAATCCCATTTCTCCAACCAGAAACATTTTTTTACTGTTATGAACTTAATTAACATGTGAATGTATTTTAGGGTATTTATGGTTCACATATCATTAACAAATTTATTAACCCCCCCTCTCCCCAATAGTGCAGTTCGAAAACACAAAACTCTGACTTGATAATCGCCACTGTGTCTAACAATTCTGACTGGAAAAACACAAAACAGCTGCTCTTGTTCTGATGCAATGTGGCTATTGCAATCCCAAAAGAGTTCTTCCACTTGTTTTTACTGTTAATTTTCCTGGCTTACATGACTTAATTTTCCAAATGTGGACAAAAATATATATCATCTCTAGGGAATACGATATATAAAAATTGTACTTTGATCCCTGATCAGAACCTTTCCCCAAATCACATTCCCGGTGTGTCTCACACAAATGTACTGACAACCTCTCCCGAAGGTCATTTTCGAATGAAAAACAAAAACAGCCATGAATATACATGTACATGCCAAATATATTTTAAGAATATTCTGAATGAAAGTAATGAAATGACAATTTTTGTAAAACATTGTTTACCTTTTTGATAATATGAATGAAGGACATTCCAAAAAAAAAAAAAAAAAAAAAATTATTCCCTAAAACTTTTCCTGCAATGGCCCTTGTGATTTCAGGCTAGTATTTAGGAAACTATTCAAATGAACATGCTTGGAAAGATATAAGAGCCTTCAAACCGCTCTAGGAATGCACAAAGGGCCAAATACTGTTAGCTGGCAGTATGCTATTAGGCTTCTAGCATTGTTAGCAGTACTGCAAAATGTATACATGTCCCCATAACGAACCTGGAGGGAAAAGAAAGGACAGGGTTTTTGCTGTGAATAGAAGCCACATGTGTCACATCGTGCCATTTGACAGCAAGTTACAACTGCAGCAGAAGTCCAGGGCATGAGATTTGCTTTGGTCAACTCTGCACACGACCAGCCAACTGCGTTTCATAACCGCTGGTAGGCTGTTCGCACAGCGGCTCAAAAAATATCTATGCAGCACCTGCATTACAGATTCATCGGTGGTATTAGCCTAGGAGTGTTATCTCTATGCAAAGGCTAAGCGGGCCCACTGATTCACAAAGATATTATCTCACATTCTAAGGCTGACGGCCTCAGCTTATCGCCTTGGCTGATGCAGCAAGCGGCTGACAACAAAGAATGGAAATAACGCTTCAATACTGAGGGCATAGGCCTATTGTTGCTGTCACCCAAAATGTATAAACTAAACACAACATGAAGGAATGATTAAATACCCAAATTTGTTTGTAATAAATTATGTTTAAGAGAGGAAATCTATGAAACTGGCAGATTATTTAGAAGGTAATATGGCACCCATAAAAGAGAGGAAATATTATCATCATATTATATTATAATATTATATTAATATTTTTATGTAATTACACTGTCAGTGGTAAAACAATCCTATTGATTGCTAAGAAGTCAAACAGTACTTGGATTTTTCAAAAAACTTCTTGAATATATTTTATTATATTTCCTCAGGATAAGGAATAAGATAAAAAGATAATTAAGTTTAGGGAAGTTTCCCGATTTTCCCAACCAATTAGGTACAGTACCGCACTGAGTGGAAAATGCTTCAGCCTTTAGCATGCTGCATCACCTAAAGTGGCACTGTTTTCATTATAAGGGAATAGTTAGATCACCGCATATTATATAATACCTGCTTTAAAATGTTTCAAATGTATATGCCAGGGCCACGATATTTAATATAAAGGCCATAAATTGTAAAAGGTGTCTGGTTGTTTATGGTATGACAATCTCTTGGCTCTATCCCAGTTAGCAGCTGCCAGATGAGTCCTGCTTTAATGTGTGTGTGTGTGTGTGTGTGTGTGTGTGTGTGTGTGTGTGTGTGTGTGTGTGTGTGTGTGTGTGTGTGTGTGTGTGTGTGTGTGTGTGTGTGTGTGTGTGTGTGTGTGTGTGTGTGTTTTTCTTCAATGGAATATGCTAGAAGCCAAAACTGAATTTCAGTGGTAACGGAGTGTAGCACAGTGGGTAAGGAACTGCGCTTGTAACCGAAAGGTCGCAGGTTCAATTCCCGGGTAAGGACACTGCCGTTGTACCCTTGAGCAAGGTACTTAACCGGAATTGCTTCAGTATATATCCAGCTGTATAAATGGATACAATGTAAAAATGCTATGTAAAAGTTGTGTAAGTCGCTCTGGATAAGAGCGTCTGCTAAATGCCTGTAATGTAATGTAATGTAATTGGATTGGCCAAGACTGGAACATGCATTAGAATGTGCTGTCCTCAATCCTTCTGCCTGATGTACTCTGGGCCAATCGCTCCGCCCACCATTGTACGAAACACCCCGATGTAAATATTTCATCCTCTCACATTAGGCGGTGACCCCTCCCACACAACCCTTCCACCCCCTCCCACACACACACACACACAGTGTTGCTGTTAAACAAATTCAAATGGTATCAGTTGAACCACTTCGGCCACAATTCATTTCACTTTTGAATTACAGCTATAGCGCTTCCTCCTGAACTTGTTCTGCGAGGGAAACAGCCCGAATGCTGGGAGCCAAAGCCGAGGGAACTGAAAAAGCGGCGTGCAGCTAAAACGCTTCTCTGGCAGCTTTGCTCCACACTGTGAACGGTTTGAGAACTGATTTGGCCGTCTGGTCGCCGGCTACCTGTGCCTGCCCGATCCTTTGCCAGGAGGGTGTGTTTGCTCAGTGTTTTCAGTGGGAATCCCTGAGAAGCGCATATAAATACATCCATTCATCCGTCCATCCATCCATCCATCCATCCATTATCTATACCCGCTTATCCTGGTCAGGTTTGCGGGGCATATAAATACATCCATCCATCCGTCCATTATCTATACCTGCTTATCCTGGTCCTGGGGCATATAAACACAGTAGCATGCAAAACATTAATGCTACTCAAACTGAAAACTTTGTAAAAACTTGGCTAATATGTTTCCTACCACCAACTATAGCTGGTGTAGCATTTATATTTTGCATGGTATTGCATTGCATTCAGTCCCACCAGCAACTTATGTTTGATAAAATGTTGGTGCTGGGGGGACTGAATGTAATTCATCTGCTATCTGGCTAGTAGTTTCATTGCAACATAGAGAGAGAGCGGACAACTGCCATTCTCTGTAAATAAAATAATCTTTAAGTTTGAGAATTTTGCCTTTTCAGTTCAGTTTAGTTCAAGTTGTACATTGCCATCTCTTGGATATTCATTACACACCTTATACTGCATCAGTTGTCATCATGCACTGCTAATCTATCACAGAGTCTTTCAATAAAATGATCCCTAATTCAAAAAACAACCGAATTTAGTTCCACTTTGCTTTCTTTTATAAATAAAATACTTTCTTACTATTATTTACATAATTTGGACTATTTTGTCAGCAGTCACCTGCATTGATTTTATCTTTTTAGAGTTTGCTTATTTACAGTATGTTTAATAGTGCAAACGCAGGTTGCTGTCAGCTAATGTATTCAGTCTTTCTTATCTTGGCTTGGTATTTACGGCTAACATTTTGCCAACTTAGTAACACAAGCTAACTACATCCTCACAGCTCTCTGGAAACAAGCTTAGCACATGTAGATACAAGCAGGCTACACCTGACACAAGTTTACCTGGAACCTGCGTTAATCGATGTACCGTATGCACTTGACAACACAGTCTACATTAACTATTGCCAACATATTGATACAGATTATTGTCATATTGATTTCAACCTTTAGTTTTTTTATTCTCTGACTTTTTAAACATGCCAAATCAGTGAAGTGACCTATGATTATAATTTTGATTATGATCCGATCTGTGGTGCAGGGGATAATTTACTACGCAGTGGAACCAAAGTTTGACAGTTTAACCCCCAAGTAGGAGAGTACTGCTGTTCACTCTATTGTAGCATTTTACATGGCTATCATGCAACAGTAAGGCCTCTTATTAATAATATTTTATATATTCACAATTAACTTCACAGGAGCATTGTCATGTGAGGGGTATGTTCTGGTGCAACCTCTTTTGTATGTATGTTTGTAGAAACCTCTTGGTATTGGTCGCATTTAATCAAATTTTCTTTGTCATCACTGTTATGGCAAATGTGTATTCAGTGTTTCTTCACTGTGTGCCATCAACATGCCAATTATCTCTGACCTATAACACATTTATGCATCATCTCCTGTAATGTGGTGAGCATGGCAGGCGAAAAACAAAGCTGTTAATTTAACTTTGAAAAAAATGTTCCGGGGAAAACGCACTGCAGCTAGACGTGAAAGAGGACTGATTGTACATTCAGCAGGGAAAACATTTCACATTAAACTACATTCCTCTGCAAGAGTTCCTGTTGAACAATTTGAAATTGAAGGGCTCTGTTTATTTAAATAAAATGGAAGAAAGAACCTTCTCACTCTTTAGGAATAAACTTGTTTGTCCTTTTGGCACCTCCTCTATTGGCGACCATTGCTCTTTGCTGTGCTGCACTGTTTCAGACCGTGATTTTGGCTAACATTCGCCTTGCTGAATACTCCAATAGCACACACTCTTTCCAATATCAAATGGTATTTGGATGTTATGGTAAATAGTAAATGGACTGCATTTATATAGCGCTTTTATCCAAAGCGCTTTGCAATTGATGCCTCTCATTCGCCAGAGCAGTTAGGGGTTAGGTGTCTTGCTCAAGGGCACTTCAACATGCCCAGTGCGGAGTTTGAACTGGCAACCCTCCGACTGCCAGACAATCGGTCTTACCTCCTGAGCTATGTCGCCCATGTTATGATTTCGTTAGGTAACTAGCCATCCTTTATTTAAAAATAAATCATTGTCACTGCCAGTGTAGTGTAGTAATTGACCTTGAAGACTAACCAGACCCTCTGCTCTTCAATGTCTTCCAGCCTCCTCACTTCCAGACTACAGGTGGTTCTGGTGCTTCCTCCCAGGACAGGATAATCATTACCATAGTGCCAAAAGGTTAGAGAAGGACTGGTACATGGACCATTACCATAGTGCAAAAAAGTTAGAGAGCTACATGGACCATTACCATAGTGCAAAAAGGTTAGAGAAGAACTGCTATGTGGACCATTACCATAGTGCAAAAAGGTTAGAGAAGGATCGCTACGCAGACCATTACCATAGTGCAAAAAGGTTAGAGAAGAACTGCTACATGGACCATTACCATAGTGCAAAAAGGTTAGAGAAGAACTGCTACATGGACCATTACCATAGTGCAAAAAGGTTTGAGAGCCACATGGACCATTACCATAGTGCAAAAAGGTTAGAGAGCTACATGGACCATTACCATAGTGCCAAAAGGTTAGAGAGCTACATGGACCATTACCATAGTGCCAAAAGGTTAGAGAAGACCCGCTACATGGACCATCACCATAGTGCAAAAAGGTTAGAGGAGGATCACTACACAGACCATTACTATAGTGAAAAAAGGTTATAGAAGGAGCCCTATGACTCTAAGATTAAAATGTTATGGAAGCAGAGATTTGAATGTTAAGAATATGGAGCTGTGTATCTACAATAGTGCACAGGTGTGAAAATCCAGTCCTGGGGGTCCTCAGTATCTGCTGGTTTTTGGAGAGTTCTCAGCACAAATGGTTTATTTAAATCATTGATTGGCTAAGGAATCCACACGCCTTGTTCTTTTGGGAAAAACCCAAAAACCCGCAGACACTGCGGCCCCCTTGGGATTCAGTTTGACACCCCTGATCTAGTGAGTCCGAAGAAAGTGTGGTGTAACCACAAGCACCTTTTCACAGCACAACCAAAGAAATATCAAAATTTTAGCTTCAGGAAAAATAACTATACTAATTGCATTTATAGAAAATTAAATGTCATATGGTAAGTTAGAGAAGATGATGGGAAGAGGTCACTTTTAACATCCTCTTTGTGAGCATTGTGAGTTGGCCACTTCTCAAACTGCTTTCCAAGATAGTGTTCTGTTAATTGCTGTACATTCTTTGCTCCCAATGAAACACAAAATCAGAATTCCAGAATCACAGTTACAGAGCGATAGGAAATGTTTTTTTAAAAAAATAAAGGGCAGGGACTTGGCAATAATGTGAAACAAAAAATAGGCATATTAGGGCATCACATGTTTGCATGATGCATTTGAAGGTAATTTTATTTCAAAAAGATAAGAGAAAGAGCAGAAGGATGAAGGACATTAGGTGAGGTACATTATAACTCACGCCGCTCAAAGCTGAAATGAACTAAGCTGAGCTGCGGCTCTAGTTTGCATTGGTGACAGTGGTGACCAGATGACTTCCCCATAACTTAACCCACATTTGGTACAATGATTTGCAATTTACACAACATGGGGCTGTATGAGCAAGTCAGACTGCAGCATGGGTGCGCATAATTGCAGATTAAAGTAGGGGGGGTGGGGGGGGGGGGGGGGGGGGGTCAGACGATGCCAAATGCCGCCAAGTCGCTCATCTCCATATCGCCAAAGGTCTCCCACGGGCAGACCACATCACCTGAGAAAGAGAGAGTGAGCGAAAAGAGAGGGAGGGAGAGAGGGAAGCAAGATTGTTCAACTGAATGTAGAAGTGAAAGAATTTGGCCCAGAACTCAGAAATTAACTTCAGGTAAACTGCCTTCACTCCAAGATGGTGCTTGAAATGGTTTTTATATTCATAATAATTGATACAGTAAATTTGAGTAAATTGTGAATAATAATCACAATAACGATAATAATTTGAAAGACCAAGATAAGTTACCTGCTCCAAGTCCGTCCATTCCTGGGATGCCACCACCAAATCTGAATTGGAGGTGAAGAAAAGGGCACATGAGTTATGTGTGTATGTGTGTGAGTGTGTGTGTGTCAGAGAGATGGTGTCTGTCTGTGTGTGTGTGTGTGTGTGTGTGTGTGCATGCATGCATGTGTCTAAGAGTGTTTTTGTTTAATTTTTTAAAAATATGTCTGTTTTGATGGTTGTCAAGCTTTGGTGCTGTATAATATAGTATGATTGTTTTGGGGAGTATACCTATCCTTTTAACCATTTTAATCAAGAGTTGGATTTTTTGGAATGTTCTAAACTCTAAACCAGTGTTCTAGAACTCCGCTGCTTTCAATTACCAGCACTGATTGTGGCGTCAGCATTAGAATGTTCAGCTAAGAACATTCTAATCACTCATTTGTGATCTCACTCCAGTGTATTCTCATGAATGTTCCCCCCTCACTCACCCCTTCCCACCAGCCTTTGGGGCATTGCTCTTGAATGAACGGCCCTCCCCAGTCTTGGCTGCATTTCCTGAATTCATTTCTGCTTCACGTGGAAGAGGAGAAGGGTGGTATTTCAAACAGGAATGCAAGCATACAGTACAAACACGGTGACTGGATGCTACACTTGCATCTGGTACACTTACTGAGAGAGAAAATCAGTTCAGAAAATACACTGGGACAGTTGCAATGCACTTAGCTGGAGTTTAAACCTCAGGTTCAAACCTCTTGACCACAGAACTGCATTACAACAGGAACAGCCAATCCTCATTCCACAGCTATGCATAGTTGCTCCAGTTGTAATCCAGCTCTGAAATCTATAGGTTGAAACCTGAGGTTTAACCACAGCAATTGTCACATACCTCTGTATCATACACCTCAGTGCACAGATGTTTTAAAAAAAGTTACAATCTTTCAGTAACACTTTTTATGAACTGTCTATACATTGACTGTAACATGCAAAAACATTGGCAATTATCATGATAACAAGACAATCTTAGGCAGAGTGACAATGTATATAGCTTTTAATGAATGAATTATTTATTAATTCATTAATTTATCCAGTACTTCTTTTTTTACATTCAATTCATTTATTCCTACATTTTTCAGTGTGAAGAAGTAATTCTAAACAAGCAGAAAATGGAAAAAAAGTTCCAAAATATTGCTCCTCGTATTGCTGACCACATCACACAACTAAATAGCAAAAGTGTCAAGAAATCAATCGTTCTCTTACCTGCTTTTTCAATGCACTGATAGTTCCCAAGGCAAAGAGTTTATTTCTTATTCGTATGTTGGTGATGAAGGAGCTGCAAAACAAAGATGAGTGTGTACTCTTCTTTCTTTTTGCAGTCTCTCTGTTCTCTGATCTCTCTCCGTCAGTCAGCCCCTTATATACCCTCCCTTTGTTGTCCCCCCCCTCCTCGTAATATGGCCGGTCAGGAGTGGGATGGGTATTTTAGGGGTGGACTTATGGGTAATCTCTTTAAGTCAAGGCTGAGTGAACCTGTTTACTGTATATTGCGATATGGCGGGTGGTAAATTTTGTTAAGCGGGGTTTTGTCTGTTGACCTGTGAGCATCGGCATCGTGTACATGTGTTTTGGCTTATGCAATGTGACAAAAAAGTTTCAGTGCTTTGCGAAAATAAAATGTAACACTAAAAATGAAATACACCTCCACGTCCAAATTATACGTCTATACTTTTAAAAATGATGTTTTGCTTAATTAGAAAATGCAGGTTCCACAATGAAGCTTCAGAAATTAATGTGAAAGGTCTTCACTAGAAATAAAAACTCTTGCTCCAGGTCAAGGGTGGCATGGTGCATGTTCTCCCCGTCTCTGCATGGGTTTTCTCTGGGTACTCTGGGTTCTCCCCGCAGTCCGAAGTCATGCAGGTAGGCTGATTGGAGATACTGTATGAGTGAATGGTGTGTGTGCCCCGCGATGGATTGGCGGCCTGTGCAGGGTGTATTCCTGCCTGTTGCCCAATACACGCTGGGATAGGCTCCAGCACTCCCCGCGACCCTGCCCAGGATAAGCAGGTATAGACAATGGATGGGTGCCCAGGATAAGTGGGTATAGATAATGGATGGATGCCCAGGATAAGCGGGTATAGATAATGGATGGATGCCAAGGATAAGCGGGTATAGATAATGGATGAATGCTCAGGATAAGTGGGTATAGATAATGGATGGATGGATGGATGGATGTTCCAGGTGAGATGTGTGCCACAGGCCACAGGGCAGCGGATTCTGGAGCCACATGCAAAATCACTCAGCTCTGGTTCAATTACTGCCATGGCACCAGGGCTCTACACTAATGTGCTTCTTAGTTGAACAAGACCAGGTCAAAACCTAGTATATGGCTGGACTTAACACACAATCTCAGTCACAGACATTCGTGTTTGTAGGGCTGGCCCCACTGTTGCGGTCCAGCCCAAAATTTAGGAGTACACTCATGCATCCCAATTAGTAGATGAGCTCCTTATCCTTTCTTATTTTTTTCCAGATAGCACCATCAATTTTCAGGAGCAAATGCTCTTATAATGGGAGCACTGTAGAACCTTCTGGGCACCCTTCTCTATCTGTTACTCTCTCTGTTTTCTACCTGTCTGAAAAAATATGAAAGGAGGATGGCCTTTCTGCTCTCCCATTTATTATTTAAATAAAATCATATTCCAGAGCACTGTATTCCATCTGTGTCCTCACTGCAATTCTGCAAATATGTCCATAGAAAACTGTGGCCTTCGAATACAATGAAGGCCACAATACAATTAGAAAGAAATACACATTTTTAGTCTGAAATGTTTTGCATTAAGAGGTTCGGGTAAAACAGGACGGGAGGGAAAACAAGCATGTAAATGGAAGGAAGAGAAAATGAAATGAAAAAGATGAAAAAGACAAAGAGAAAAAAGAGAAACAGAAAGTCGTAGGGGTCAAGCCCGTGTCTGCCCATGCTGCTGCAGATGATTGGTCCGTCTCACCTGTGACAAAGTGCACTCAGAGGTTATGATCCTTAAATTGGATTTGGCTCAGGTACATGTTGGGCTGGTTTTTCGTAACAGTGCTGTGTTTGACGGCACGTCTTTGCGCTGGCCTAGAACCTACTAGAACTCTACTGGGCTGAGAGTGGATGGTGACGACTGGACATGCGCGTGCATATATAAAGTGAAATTACAATTTATGCGAATGATTATCAGAGGCTTCAGTAAATGCCAAGTCAGTTTTCAGGAAAAGGATATTTGTAAGATGAGTGAAATGACATGTGACAAACGCTTAATTCAGTTGATTCATAGTGCCACTTATTTTTTATGCTACAGCTTCAAACATTTTTATTTCACTGCATTACACTGGTGCTGGCTGTATTTAAGCTTTCAGGTGAGATGAGGACAAACTTTGAAGACTAGTGTCATTCATATAATATTTTACATGACACCGGCCACTTGTGAAAAGGTTTTATTCTATACAAAACATTTATATAACCAATATTTAGCATTCTGCTAGAGAAGTAGAAACCTCCATCGAGGGTGCGGGGGCATTTGTCACAATAGACTTTAACAGTGCTTGAAACTTTCACAAAAGCAAGCCTATACTGGCAAGGAAACACTTTAGGTAGGCAAATATTCTGCCCGGGTCCACAGTCATTAAATTTCCCCTCTGTCAGTGATGACAAACTCCACCTCTGTTTCCTGGTCATTTCTCTGTGTACGATAGTTTGTGGTAAAACCATGTCATTTTAAAGTCTCAATGCGTTATTTCTGTACTTTCATGAGGCAGCTACCTTAAAAAATCAATATCAACTTGTCATTGCAGAAGCTGTTATGTAAAATCAAGAACACTTGTTTTACATTGAATAACTTAGTTACATCAACGCTGTGTTAGCTAAGCAGCTTTGTGTGTATATGTGCAATATTAATTAAATTTTAACGACTGCCCAGGAACTAGACCCCATCTCATCTAGTTACACCGGCTCTCATCGGCCACCAGAAAGGAATCAGGCACTGCCCCAGTCGGTTATATCGCAGAGATCTGGAATATTTTCGCTAGTTTGTAGGATATGTTTACTAAGATAACTTGCCCTGTCTTGGACATTTATCTGCTTTGTATAGTCACTCAGCTCATTTTCCCCCATTGTTTTGTTGCCAAAATGTGCACGCATCTTCTTTACGTCATTACTGCTGGGTCTATACACTCTCAGAAAAAAGGTATGAAAAATTCCCTATAAAGGAACAAATGTTTGTCACTGGATTGGTACCCTATAAACGTGCATAAAACTGTAACCCTAGCCAGCAGTACGTAATTCATTTGTAGCTATTTTGCTAATAAATTATTGTACTTTCAGAGTACACTTGGCTAATTAGTTCCCGAAAGAACAAAAAAGGTATCTGCACTGTATCTTTATAAAAGATGTAGCAAATTTAATTAATATTTATTTATTTATTTATTTATTTTTTAAATACCATGTCCTGTAAGTGCATTGTCTTTGTCTTTTCTAACTGTTTTTAATATCATGTATGTATCTGTAGTGTCTTTTCAGCCTTATCCATTTTAATACCATGTAAGGCGACTTTGAGTATTCAGAAAGGTTTATTATTATTATTATTATTATTATTATTATTATTCCAGGACCTAAAGTGACCACTGACCATTACTTTGATTTTGACCAGCCTGCGTGGATTTCGTATGGAATCAACTTTCCAGAATAATGAAAAGGATCATACGGTTGGGGTTATCCATGCACCAATGGCAAAGGATTTAAAAAAGAACATTTTTTTAACAGTTTACAAACCAGTAGAGGACTGACTCCAACATGAATTCTCCCGAGACCTTTCACAGCGTTTGTTTGGTAACACTGTAACGTCACTGTCCACGCAAATCTATTGCTGATAAGTATCAACATGTAATAAATATGCTTATTACATGTTAATGCATAGCTCTTCATGGCACCAAAATAACTACTTTGAAGTCAGGTGTTAGTAGTTCCAGCTTTAAAAATTAGCAGGATGCACAGACCTCTGGGGTCAGCCATGGTGGGGTGTGGCAGAGTATTTTTAGCCGGCCAATCAGATGGGAGCTGGCTTAAGAGCACAGCATTGTCCTCATCCCAGAAGCTCTTGATCCGCCGACCGCACGTCGCTAGGTGCTTTTGTTGCGGTAAAGGTGTGCCGCTTGCTGGAGTCCTTACGCTAAGCACGGCTGCAGTATGTTATAAATACAGATTTTATTGTTAAATATATTTCAAGGCATTTTTAAAAATATCAATTCAAAGAACATTTTAATATAAGCATGCAGCAAACGTTTATATATTGAGACCATGAACTGAGAAGTGTTGCAGTATCTGAGCAATATATTTATATTTATTTACTTCCATTTAAATGCTGGATATATTTCTCAGTATTTTCCCATATTTAGAAGGAATTTTCTTCTGTTATTCCCTCCCTCCAGGACTTCAGAATTCGCGACCAGAGTCAGGAACGTTCAGATCTACTCAACCCTCTTGGCGGCCCCGAGGAACGCTTCCAGCACGATAGGGCCTGAAATAAAGGAGCAATGTTTCCCTTTTGCATGGAGGCCGATTTAGAGAAGCGCACACAGGAAGGCTAAGCAGAGAGAGGCCATGACACCCGGGGTCACAGTGTCACCACCCAGAGTAGCAGCTATTACAGCACAAACATACTAACTGTGCCTTGCGAAGTGTGTGTAGGCGCTTTCTCATTTCACTAAAAAGCAGCGGGTAATTTCACTCCGATTTAAGAAGAATAAATCTCAAAAAAGGCTGTATTGGAGAAATGAAATATTGAACTTAAATGTGCAGAAATGTTAAAGTGCAGAAGCGAAATTGTGCAAAACTAATTTGGCTACCTTGGTGCGTCATATTTCAATCATCTTCTGGTTCCTATCCATGTTAACCACACCGATCACCTCAAAACCAGACTAGTTGTCCAGACCAGGGATTGAGCAGAGTGCCAAAGGTGCAAGACCTGGGACGTTATGTTGTAGCTAAACACCTGCTCGGCTAAAACCCCCAGTCAGGGGTTTTTGCAAATCCACTTATCCGCTGCGCGGGGTCATGACCGCATGGCAATGGCTATACATGTCAGGTTAGCTCATCATAGACTTACAGCATGCTGTTGTGTGTGTGTGTGTGTTTGTACTCTTGCATTATATTTACCACTGTTTGCATAGTTTATATCTCTTCACACTTTTCCCCACGTTCTTGGCTGTGAATTGTGAGCACTGTAAACTGAAAAACTCTTTGCACTAAAGTGCAGTTGTCGTAGCCAGTTTTTTTTGGGATAACTCATTGGTGCCTCTGCCACAGGGACATAGAATGTAGTATGACTACATGAAGTGTCCTTTTCTGTGTATGCACAAAAATCATGGGACAGTATTCGACAGGAACTTAGAGAAGCTTAATCAAGCTTGGAGGACCCGGCCTTCAAACATGCATGTCTCGCTAGCTGGGGGTGGATAAGGCAAAGCATTAAAAATGAAGGATTAGGAGTTACTGTAAAATAATTCAAAATGGCTGGTGCCGCTATCCATCCGCCCATCCATCCATTATCTAACCCTGTTTATTCCTGGTCAGGGTCACCCAGAGGGCTGGAGCCTATCCCAGCATGCATTTGGTGAGAGGCAGATATACACACTGGACGGTTCGCCAATCCATCGCAGGGCACACACACCATTCACTCACACACCCATACCTATGGGCAGTTTAGAGTCTCCAATTAGCCTACCCGCACGCCTTTGGACTGTGGAAGGAAACTGGTGTACTCGGAGGAAACAGAACACAGACACATGCAAACTGCACACAGAAAGGTTCCAGATGGGAGTCGAACCCAGGACCTTGCTGTGAGGTGACAGTGCTCTGGTGCACCTAGTGGACTGCTATATATGTCTTTATCAAAAAGTCATATAGCAAAAAGCTGACAGGCCCATAGATAGTACAAACAGCAGTCTGATAGATGCTTCATGAAGAGTGGGTCATAATGCCCTGCTTAATGCTACAGATCACCTACAGAAAATGTTTGGTTAAAAGCTTAATGCAGAAGCAACGTTTCAATTTTAAAATGATTCAATTCAATTCCATTTTTATTTGGATAGAACTTTTTTTTACAGACACTGTCACAAAGATGCTTTACAGTGGAAATACAAAAGAAAATGGGGCAAAACCCAGGCCTGAGCCCCCAAAAAGACAAAACAAACAAACAAAAAAACTCCCCGGCACAACAATAAAATGCGTTGGGTGATGCGTCTAGGCCAGTGGTCTCCAACCCTGGTCCTGGAGAGCTACAGGGTCTGCTGGTTTTTGTTTTCACCTTAAAATCAGCACCCAATTGAGACCCAAGACACCAGGTGAGTTGAGTTAACTGTGTAATCAACTGCTCTAATTGATTCATGAAGTGCAGAGTCACTATGACAACCAGCAGACCCTGTGGCTCTCCAGGACCAGGGTTGGAGACCACTGGCCTAGGCCTTCAGGTTGTGTCATGGTGTGGGCTTGAACCAGGAGATGGACGAGGCTGCAGTGGTCAGCAAACTCGGGGTGGGGGGGGAGGGGCAGAAGCCCCAGAAGGATGAAACATTTTTTAATGGTAAGACTGTTCATGTGGTAAAATAAAGCCAATAACTCAATTCCCTGTGAACTGGTAGTAGATATGCCTTTAAGGTAATTCAGTGATCAGGCAATTTACTTTCTGGTCTGCCTATAACCTTGGGTGGTAATTAACTTTTTAAAAGTAGAACTCCTGCCATTTTCTTGTGAAAGTAAATAGGAAAGACAGCATTTGATAAACATCCGCTTACAATAAAATAACATTGCCCCCTATCTAAAATGCATATGCACTTCACTACCTTCAAATACAAGAAAGCTATCGGCATCCATTTACACTAGCTAACATGGTGGTTCAGTAACTGAACGAAAATGCTTTCAAGTGCTTATTTAGCAAATGACAACACGTAACAGAACACAACAGCTTCCCTTGTTGGAATGTGGCGATAACATTTTATGTAAATGTTGTGAATGCACATCGAATGTATGTTGTTTATTATATTAAGCAGCCGATGAGAAAAGGGAGATGTTGATAAGCCCTTTAAGTTGAAAGCCATAGCTATTGACAGAAAACATATGACCATACGGACCAAATTATTTCGAAAGCAGAGCTATTTATGGTAGCATGCAGCCATAGCCTCTTGGCTAAAGGCGCAGAAAGCTTAGAGGCTTTGTACTCTGGATGACCCATAAGTCAGATAATACCTAGATTAGGCAAACATAAAGGCGGACAAAAATGCTCACAAGAGATCATTTAAAGACTGGGAGGCAGATGATTCGTGTCATATTTCAAATCAAATCAAATCGATAGCATTTGTATCGCACAGTTTTACAGGAAACGGTCACATACACAGTAAAAAACATTTACAGAGCAAAAACAGCCTATTTATAACAGGCAAAAATTAACATTGGTACGTTTTGTGAATGTTAATATTAATCTATTAATGTAAAAGTAATTGTTCACTTTATTTCATTTACTTAACATGTGCGAATATATTGTTCCGAAACACAATCAAAAACACATTTTCATTCTTTGCTTCATTCGAGCTAAATTTAAATGAAAACGCAATGCTTAATTCAACACTTCCTTTTATTCAACACCTCAGTACAAGGCTACCATAATGCAAATGAAAGCGTTAAGTCGGTATATGAATCACACTTTCTTCGTGAGTCTGCTAATGTGGGGACAGTGTTCAAGCTGAAATGCTCCATTCAGACTGACAATGCATTTTCTCTACCTTAGTAAAGGCAGTGTTTATACGACTCACATACAGGCACCTGTGGGGTTATCGTTAAACTGTTTCTCTAGTTTGGTGTGCCCTTTTCTCACTTTGAGTACCCGCCCCTCAAAAGCTCTCCCCACCGCTCTACTCAAATAAATGAACACAACACATTTTCTGCTCTGTATATTCTGCAGGACATACATACCATAAAAAAATGCTGTCGTCACCTGTACAGGTTACAATGTATTACTACATTAAAAGCTGGAACTGATATATCGAACTAATATTGTTTATTTACATATATACACATGATAAACTCGGTACAATGTAAAAAAAGACAAAACAGTTAAACATTGAGATCGGATAAATAGGCCTAATACAACAAATATGTTACAAATAATTTTATCTTTCTATTATTATTTTATAATGTTTTTTGTGTTGGTAAATATAGATTAAATACACAGAATTAACACAAATGTCTTTAGTGGAGGTGAGGAGTTCTGGTCTTCAGGTTTTACAACTCCCTTAGCAGCCTATTTACACATTTGTAATATGTATGGGACTTCCTATATACTGTATGTACTACATTCAGTTGAATTCAGCTTTAAGTTTAAGTACCAACTGAGGTAGAAATACAGCACCCTCCACAGGTGAAGAGGACTACACCTGGTCTACAAGGAAACTACTTGGAATGGATCGGATTATCAAGGCCCAATCTTGACTTAAGGAACTTGTTATTGACACTGCACAGAACACTTGAGGTAGGAGCATCCTCACTTTAGCCATGCAATCACTTAACCTCAGAATGGGTGGCGTTTGCCCCTTCCATTGCCATTTCCTTTATAAATCCCCATTATTCAGTGCTGCAAGGCAATGTTGACATTAACTGTAAGGGTGTCGGTAGTATTACATATATATGTAATTGGACTTTATTTCCTTATCTCAATCACCCAAATCCCGAAATTAAAATATGTTGCGCAAGCCCCAGTTTCATTTGGGCATTCAGGACGTGGACAAGAAACTAAAATAAGTACCACTATATGGGGTTCCCAGCTCAGGTGTATTCAGTTAATCGTGTAATTTACGGGCAATGCCAGAAGGCATTGTCTTTGTAACGACTCTATTCATTTTCTCCAGTTACCGCAGTTCAGATTTTTTGTACAATGTGAATAAGAGAGCAGCAGGCCTATCGTAAGAGACACGAATGAATCACCTGCCAATGGTCACCAATTCTACTTGGAACCAGTCACCATGTGAAATTAAAATTTTTTTGGTGATTGTTGGCAAAAATATGGTTAGTAATTTTAACCAGTGGCAAAAGCCAGTTTCAAATAAAGTTTCTGTCTCTGGCCTATTTTGGGGTGATATCCCTGCTGACCAAACCTCCCAGCAAGAGCTGGCATTAGTGTGGTTTGAATTTTTTTTGAAACTCCACAAGCACCATTTCTCTCCGTCCTAGTGTCAGAGTTGGGTGCTTCATTTGGGAGACACGATTTGGAGGTTTACTTCAAAAATTTGAACTTTTTCGCCTTTGCTGCAAAACCCAGGCGTAAGGGTTCATGTCCAGCTTCAGCATGTTCTTCACCCATTCATCCCTCTGTGCACCTTCAAGGAATTCTTCCAGAGTAATTTGTCCTGTGAGATACAGAATCACAATGAATGGAACATACAGTACCTGCCAACCCATGAAATCTGCCCGTGTAAATTATGTAAAATATGTTTTTTAACATATTTTTGAGCTAAAGGGTGTGTAGTGATGAAATCGGAGAAATTTCGTCTTGATGCAATTATAAAATAAAAAAATAAAAAAAACGAATTAAAAGCCAAAAGACAATAATGGTTTAGGGATGCCTGAATAAAATGTAAACGTGGCTTGGTAGCTGAACTGAAACAAACACTTCTTTAGTTTTAAAACAATAAATGCACACACAATAATTTACATGAGTCCGGAGGTAAAAGAGATAGTTATACTGAACTATTTTTTGTCATAAATAAATATTGATCTATGTAAAAGAATATGGGGACTGCCTTTGTTAATTATAAAGATTGTGCTACTAACAATGTTAGCATTATTAATGAACTTAATTGTTTTTAATCATCAGTCAAAAGACGTGAATGGAATATTATCATTCAGACTATTTATTTCTGGACATTTTCCCCATGCATAAAGAGCTGGATAGCTGTGGTTTTATGCTTGGTTAACTGCTGAGGGAAACCCTGCTGTGTATCCAATATCCATGGCTTTTCTGATGAATTCATAAGAGTCAAGAAGCTTTGAAAGGAGGGCACCTTTCTAAAAGGGTTGCCAGGCTTGAGTGAATCACTGTTTCAAATGTAAAAATGTTGTATCCTGAATTCAGTCACTACTCCTCCTTACATTAAACTCAATAATACACGTTTGAATTTTAAAATATAAATGAATACATTTTGAACTAATAAATAAAGGTTAGTGATGGCTAAACTCACCAAATTACTTGCTAAGAATAAGAAACGAACATAGTTCAGCAATCACAGATTAACTCCAAATCTTCAAGATCAAAGCATCCTTTAATACTCAGGACTAATACTTATGTACAGAAAAATCTTCAGCAAAAAAATCAACTCTGGCTGAACAGTTTTAACTGCAACATACTACCCCCAATGGATTTTGTTAGAATACAATAGCAGAATAAATAACACAAATTATTTCCCTCTGTTCCATACCTTTATACTTATGCTGAATTTTTCAGTTTCAAAATACTTTAATATAATTTTCAAGTTCAGTACACAACTAAAGCAGCTATTATGGCTTTGGCAATACCTGGCAGTTACAGCAAGTGTAAAAAGGAGCGTAAAAAGAACATCTCATAAGATCGCTGGGGAGATTTAATCTGAGCATCACTTCGACTCAATTTGGCCCTTTATTTCTTGCCCAGAAATCCATGTATTTGGGGTGTTTTCCCTTTCCCGTTTCAAGCACCAAATTATCTCTGAATATAACGCACTGTACACCAAGTACAACAGTAGCGTGTAGTGGGTACCTATCGTTTTGTGTTTCTCGTTTTTATCGGACCATTCTATACTTACCATCTCCATCTGAGTCTACGACTTTAAGTATTCTTTCGGAGATCTCTTCGACCGAGAGCGCTTGGCAATCAGGATTGCTTCTGCAGCTCTGCTGTATCCTGCAAATCGACTGTGAAAAAAAAAAAAAATTTTTAAACAACACAGAAAATTTGATTATGGATTATTGACCTCCTTTACAAATGTGCATGAAGGCCTACACAGGCGCGCAGTAAACACGCACGGTACAACCTTGCGTTTCCCTATCATACTGAGACAAGATAATTTTATTTAAAGGTATTTTAATCATTCGACCGAGGTGTCTTGAAAGGCAAAAATAAAATAAAATATATAAATAAATAAATAACATGTTGCAGTGAAAATATTTTCGAAAAATATTACTTATTTCACTTTTATTTAATATTCCTTCTCGGGTCTTATGGTAGAACACACATTTTCCCTAACCAACAGAATTAAGGGATTAGAATGCAGGATTGCATGACAACAGGGTAGTAGGCTACCTATTGAGCCCCCTACCCAGGGTCAGCGGGGATTAGTGATAGAGGATTAGTCCAGCAACACTGCTCGACACATTTAGACAAAACCGCCTGGGCGACAAGAAAGAATCCAACACCCACTAAAGGCTTCAGTTCGGTGGCTATTCAACATGATAGGAGTAGAATATGTAATAAATTAGAAAAATGATAAATTAACCAACAATGAGTAAATGGGACGCTACTCATTTTAAATAATACTTTGCTTTTATTGGATTTAATAACGTTTTTTAACCCCTAATGATACCACAAACAGAAAGCTTTTATATTATAATTTCATCAGGATATTCTTACAAAATACGTTATACATGATGAAACAAATGTTTTTTACAACAATGAATCACTTGGCTATTGGATTGAATAGATCATTATAATTTTTCATTTTGATGATCGCATGGTCATTTTTTAAAAGTTGTTTTGTTCCCCACTACACATATAGCCTACTATCGAATTAAATGAAAATACACTTACATCAACGATTTCCTGGAGCTCACGTCTGTCGACGTATCCGTTTCCATCCTTATCGTACACTTTAAATGACCACCTCAATCTGTGCTCTAAACTTCCTCTGAAGGCGATATTCAAGGCTGCTACAAATTCCAAAAAATCTATGGTCTCATCCTATTGGAGGAAATAGCGCAATTAGAAGACAAATGGCCCGCACGCAAACCACCACAACACATTCTATCGCGATTTCACGTATTTATGCGTTTAGGTATGTAGTTTAACCAGCACGATACACTGTCATCTCTTACCCCATTCTTGTCAAACGCTCGAAAAATGTTTTCTGCATAGTCCGAGGCTTCCCCTGTCGGATCTATTTGAAAAAACTTTTTGAACTCGTGCAAAAATAAAACACCGCTAGGACACTCCGTTACGAATTTTCTGTACATCGCCTGCAGAGTTATGATGTCCATTTCCTCGCCATCTTGCGTGCTCGTGCTTGCTTGCCCCATGTCTTCCACCAAGTGCTTTCCCAGGTGCTGAACTCGACCCCTGCAAGAGTGGTGACATAACGGGGCTCCACTAATGCTGTAAAGAGCACGTGTCTCAGAGCATACTGAACGTTGGGATAATCTTAAACCAGCATGGACATCTACACTTTCAGTAGCATCCAGTTATAACCTCTATTTTCCTAAAATCAGCTAGCCACACAAATACTGTCATGAAAATAAATTTTGCCCCTTCCTAATTTCATCTATTATTGCATATGTGTTACACTGAATGGTTTTTAGACAAAATGTAATATTAGACAGGAAAACTGAGCAAACACAAAACACATTTTTAAAATTATTTCATTTATTTAATGAAAAAATGTTTTTTAAAAAAATGTTTGTATCACCCATGTGAAAAAGGAATTTCTGTATCAACCAGTGCACCAAATTTAATTGATAATTAGATTCAGCCAAGTGAAAACAGCCAGGCTTGATTGCAGCCAGCCCAGTTGAATATAAACTTAACTCATATTGAACTTTACCATCAGAGTAAAGTAGCCACTACATAGTTTCTACAAGACAACTATGCCATGATCAAATTAAATTTCTGAAAAGTTGAAAAAAAAAGTTCTTGAAATATGTCAGTCTGGAAAGGATTACAAAACAATTTCAAAGGCTCTAGGACTCCACTGAACCAAAGAAAGAGCCATTATCTCCAAATGGAGAACACCTGAAACCGTGGTGATTCTACCCAGCAGTAGCCGGCCTAAGAAAATTTCTCCAAGCGACAGTGACAACTCATCCACAAAGACACAAAAGATCCAAAAAGAACATACAAAGAACTACAGGCTTCTCTTGCCTCAGACAGTGTTCATGACAATGCAACGGGAAAGGGACTGGGCAAAAATGGGATTCACTGGAGAGTAGCAAGGCAGACGTTCTACGGACAGACGATTCAAAATTGGAAGTTTTTGGATGACACCGGTTCCATTACTGTATGTCTGGTGTAAAGCAAATTCAGCATTTCGCAGTAGAGAAAATCACACCAACAGTCAAACATGGTGGTGGCAGTGCGATGGCGTGGGGATGTTTTGCTGCCTTGGGACCTGGACGACTTGCCATTATTGAAGGAACCACGTACTGTGCTCTGTACCAAAAAACTATTAAGGAGAACGTCCGGTTATCTGGCCGTGAGCTGAAACTGAAGCATAATTGGGTAATGCAGCAATACAATGATCCAAAACACAAAATAAAGTCCACATCTGATTTGCTGAAAAGAAACAAAATAAAGGTTTTTTTTAGTGGCCTAGTCAAAGTCCAGACTAGAACCCAATAGAGATGCTGTGGCAAGACCTGAAACAAGTAATTCATGCTCGAAAAACGTAATTTGTCTGAATTAAAGCAGTTCTGCAAAGCCTGATATCAAATGACAGGTTTCAGTTATTGCTACTAAAGGTGCTGCAACCAGTCATTAAGTTTAAGAGAGTAACTACGTTTTCTAATGGGTGATATGGGTGTTTGATAACTTTTTTTTTCACTAAATAAATAATTATTTTAAAAACGTGTTTATTCAGGTTCCCATTGTCTAATATTACATTTTGCCTAAAGATCTGAAACCATTCAGTGCAACAAATATGCAGTAAAAGAGGAATAGAGAAATCAGGAAGGGGCAAATACTCTCTCAAAGCACTATACCTAAACTGGCCTTTACTTGGGCAGCCTTTTTGTCACACGCCAACCATGACACCCCTGAGAGGAGAGATGCGGCAGTAGCGGGGAACACTGTTTCTACTGCACCCACAAAAATTCAATAAAATAAACGGACCACTTCACCCTTCCCCCTCACGGGTTCTGGGCAAAAAACAATAAACTAAAACAACAAGCTAAAATAACAAAGACAAAAGAAAGCGAAACAGAACAGCAACTTTTCAGTTCCCTGCTCTGTAGCTGACCCGCCTTCCCGGCCAGGTCCAGCTCCTCCAACTTTTCAGTGCTCAAAATAAAACGAAACTAAAATCATAACTGCGCTCTCGGTGTTAGCTCCCGGTCTCGGCCCTGAACTGTGGAGAGCAGCACACTTTTAAGCACCTGGGCTGATTAGCCAACGCAGGCAGCCCAGGTGGGTGTGCTCTCTCCACCAGCCGGCACAGCCGAGACCAATCTGCCTCTCAGGCGGACCAACTGCCACACTTTTATTTCATATGAAAATCTCACATATGCGCACACACCCCCTGTGGACAAGTGGTCACACTCTCTTACAATACCCCCACAAAAAACCACCCAAAAAAACCAACATGCACTGCTACATTTTCAGAGTGAAATCAACTCTGATAGAGTGCCTTTTACTCTGTTGAGTACATTATGAGATTCATATAAACTTCACTGTATGCAAAGCGCAGGGGGCACTGCCAGTCTAATGTACTGGGGTCAAACAGGGGTCAAACAGGGGCCAGCAATCTTGGATTAGATGGCTTTCCCAAAGCGCTTCCATCTTGGTCAGAAAAAATGGCTGTGCTATTTGCAGAAGCAGCGTCTATTTTAAGTAAACCACCAGGTGCCTGTGTAAACTTACCATAACTATTTACAGCTTGAGATATCAATCAGTCTGTAAGAGGATACGTTTGTTTTACTGATGTGGAGGTCCTGAGGTGTTCTTGTGTTTTAGTTTTGTGTTTCACTGCCCTTGTCCAAAGTTGCACACTTACTAGGTTTCGATTTCTGACAAGCTTCAATTACTTCAAATTTATTAAGCCATTACTGGAACAACACATTTCTGTTTTGTTACTCAATATTGACCTTGTTTTTGGCTTTTCTGTAAATATTGCCTGTTTGTATTATGTGAATGTTAACAATTAGTAGCAATTGGAACCAATCAGCTTGAGCCTCTCAGTCCTCATGATTTGATTGAAAGACGTTTGAGCTGACAGTGTGACATTAATAATGGGCCCATTCAGATCCCTCCTCCTGTGTCACGAACGTAAAACAAACTCTCAAAATTAGCTCTATCTGGGTTTCAACCACACAAGTTTATGGTCCTTTAACAATGACAAATTCCCAATTTATTTGGTTCAGTTGACTCATTTAGCCAATGAGGGTCAGCGGAGCCAACATCAGTCACTGCCAACCAGCACACATTATCAGCCACTGCTAGCAAGCAGCCAGTATTGGCCGCTGCTCAACAGCCGGCAGCAACTAGGCCCACGACCGCCAGCCGGGAGACAGCCAGACTGCTGCCCGTCAGCAGCCAGTAACGTAACCAGGGGCCTGAGCAGAGAGGAGGTGCCAGAGCCACCTCTGCCTGGTCTCGCAAAGAATCAGGAGCACCAACCTGCACCTGAGCCTTACCAAGTATCACCTGTTCCGCCAGCAAGCCAGCTTCCTGCGGCATGCTGTGAGAGAGCAGGTGGTGTGGCTCTGGACCCATCCAAGGCAGGCATTGCAGTGGTGGCCAACCAAAGCCTCTCAGTTGGTGAGTCGCGCTGGCCTCGGTTGGCGCATCATTGCGGGCTTCGCCGACGTTGCGCGACCCCTGCACCAGCAGACGCAGAACAGCCGGCTGTTCCTCTGGTCACCAGAGTGACACTGGGCCTTCAAACACCTCCATGCTGCCGTAGCCCCAGCCCTCGTCCTCACCTTGGTTAATCCGTCAGCACTCTCCCTCTCTGTTTGGCCTGGAATTCCTCCTCTGCACAGACTACCCGTCCTGATAATAGCTGCTGAAGTTCGAGGAGATGGAGGGTTAGGTGGTACCCGGAAGCACCCGGAAAATGGTACTGCAACACGGACACGCAATCCAGTGTAGCAGGGCAGGGTGCCACTTTCGGGCAAGGTCCACACCGTGATCCAGCGGGGCATTGCCGAGAGCAGGTAGCAGCTGCCATTGAGGGGGACCTCAGGTTAGTACTACCGTGGCGCTGGAAGTTGGACAGTCAAGTTACCTGGGCCCCACTCACCCTGGTGGTCAAACAGCTGGAGGTCTAGTGAGACAACCTCACCATCCAGCAGGACTGCCTCTTTCAGAGATGGACTGACAAAGAGAGGGGGCTGGTCGGCTGCAGTTGGTGGTGCTGGACCTGGTCCATGGTAAGGTGCTGCGACAACTGCATGGCCAAGAAAAGGACCAGTGTAGCGTGACAATTCAGAGTGCCACCGCATTAGCTGATCAGTGGGGTGCCAATGGAGCAGGAGCCGGTGGACATTCTTGGTCCCTTTCCAGCCCCCAAAGTGGGCGACAGGTCTGCGCTAATGGCCATGGAAAACTGGACTGAGTGGCCGGAAGCATATGCCATCCCATCACAGGAAATCACTGTTATTGCAGACTGCCTGCTATCCAAAATGGCTGCATCACCTGGACTGAAATTTTAAGTGTTGGGTGTTCGGAGAACTGTGCCACTGCCTGAACATCAGCAAAACAAGTTCCACGTCACTACACTCTCAGAACGACGGCCTGGTTGTTCAACACATGCCTAACACACAAACATGCCCACACTGGCCCAAAATAATTGGCCCAGTGCTGTGAGCAGTCTACACTGCCAGTTGGGATTTATACATTGCCACTACTAATCCCCATATTTCCCCTTTATTAATTATAATAAAGATAAAAATAGCTCAATTAGCCTTACCTCAAATTCACACATTCACACATAATAATAAACAGGTCGATGAAAGAAATTGTTTCCTTTTATTTGAACAAATAAAACATTTTACCTTATATTGAACGTTATATAGATGAACTTAAATTAGAAGAGACTTCCTAAGTCAAACATTGGCGATTATTGAACAAGATTTAGATTAACGTTAGCTAGCCTTACTAGACTCGAACAACAGACTATTCAAGACACAGCGCCAGTTCATTCACGTTTGTAACTATCAAACGCATACAATTTAAGAAAATACGCTATCAAAAATATTAGTATCTTATTCCATCGACCAAAGGATAGCACATTTATAAGGATAACCAACGTTACTTATTTCATCAATATTTTATTGAAGAACAACTCACCTTGACACCTGGATTAGTTCACCTCATGACGGCGTAACTACGGTTACCGTAAGTAGCCTAGTTAAGTCCAGCCTTGAAGTGCTGCGTCACACATTACATTTACATTACATTACATTTATTTGGCAGACGCTTTTATCCAAAGCGACGTACAAAAAGTGCATTTCATGGTCATAGACAACTGCTAAACACAGGTTCAGTAAGGTGC
Source organism: Anguilla anguilla (assembly GCF_013347855.1). Taxonomy (NCBI): domain Eukaryota; kingdom Metazoa; phylum Chordata; class Actinopteri; order Anguilliformes; family Anguillidae; genus Anguilla; species Anguilla anguilla. The sequence continues at coordinate 7,607,153 of NC_049216.1, forward strand.
AATACTTATTTTGTACAGCTATTTCTAGCCAAGAACACAGTTTAGTTCACACAGTGAACTCTATTCAGACCTAACCTCTGCAAAGCCAACTAGGCAGAAGAATAAGCATTAATGCGCCGTGTTTAGAAGAAATGTAAAAAATAATAATAATATTTTTGATCAGATATATTTTAACGATATTATGCACAACACTAAGGAGCACTATAAATATATATGTTCCTTTTTGGTGGACTATTATTATTATTCGCGTAGTGAGAAAAGACCCAATGTTATGCATCATAGGCTACATAAATTCACGTGCTGCATTACAAGTACTTTTGGGAACAACAGCCGACAAAGAAACAGGTGAACTGTCAAAGTGTTGCTGTCTGTGTCTTCACTGGTAAGCCATCTCGGCCCCCAGCTGATTTTCGTTAAGGGCATTCAGCGGGCAAGCCTTTTTGCCTCAGTGCACGGCCAACTCCGAGATACCGGAGCCCCAACTGCCCATACAAAGTCAACATTGGGCCAGCGCTGTTTGGTGGGAGGGACCCAATTTGCGTAGGCTATTTTGTTGTCTGCTGCTTTTTTAGCATTTAAATAAAAAATAAAAAATCTCTGTTGTAGCCTATAATCCCAACTTTAATTAATTACAGCCCATCAGCCACGTTTTGTTAATGGTAAATAATAAAACAATAATAAAAGTTAAGATAAAACAGTTTCCCAGTTCCACAGGTATAATTACTTCCACAAAGCAGAAAAGACAAATTACTAATTAAAATAATGCATGATTGTCTATTCATGGATAATTGGTTACTATTGTTCATGCTCTTATAAGAGTGATGCATTGTGCGCGTTAAGGCGTTAAACGTGTGAAACTTTAACCTGATTGCAGAAGCAACGTTTGATTACAATGATATGTAAAACAGGCAACGCTTTCACAGCGAAGCAGCAGCCAGCAGCACGCTGCTTCCCTCTGTCGACTGAAATTGTGTAATACAACAATACACGCAATTCGATACAGTAAACATTTAAACGTCACTTCCTGCTATATTTAAGCTGGAAAACCTACATCAACTGCTTAATTGTAAAAAACGATTGATCGGCCATTACGGTTATCTATAACAAACGCAATTCCCAAGGACTACTCGCTGAAATTGTTTCCATATAGCCTGCTGAGTTTGTCGTGAACCGCCCTGCTGTAGCCTATTTGCAACTGCGATGAAGGTGAGTCGTGGGGGGTTGTTTTTTGTTGAAATCGTAAACAGTTAAAATGTTTGACACTGTTGACAGCTATAAATAACCAGTGATTGACTGACGGTGTCTGATGGACCGGACTGTGCAGTATGAAGCTGATCTGACAATGATGGCCAAACACAGTATACCGTACGTGCTGCATTAAACGTTTGCAACACGGTCACGCATCCTCGTGCGTGCGTTCTTGCAACAAAGCATCAAACAAACAGTGTGAATAAAAAATATACTAATCCGTATAGTGTAACCTTCTTAGCTCGCTTGTGTACGTGCACAAGACTAACATAATTAAGTACAAGAAGGAAACCAGAAACTACCATGTGTTGCTTCACCTTGGTGGGCGTTTAGAGTAGCCAAATAGGAAAATTGTTTGTTGCTAGTAGAACTAACTAATTGTAAGTGTCCGCCTAAAAGTAAAGGTATGACATCCTCTCAAGATGATCCCTGCTAGTTTCAAATAATCTTCACGTGCCAAGTTATATTACATATTGTTGCGTCGTATATTAGTCTATGAAATGAGGTCGCCCAGTATTTTAACGTTACACATACTCTGCCCTTTTGGTTTTGGGTTCATGTAGTGTTTTTCTAATTCATGTTAATATGAATAATTAGGCCTGTATAAGTGGCAAATGTATTTTAAATAGCAAAGTGTGTGAATAATATAAGAATACAATTAGACCTGTAGTAGCAAAAATGTTGTGTAAGATAACATACAAGGGCCCAACAGTGGCTCATGCCCCTGCCCCTTCAGTCCTAAAGGGCCCTTCTGTATGGACTGGAAAGCACAGGTGCCCTTCATGTTAGGCCTAGGCTATATCATATGTACACACATACACACATAAACATGAAGCATTGTTGACCTACTAGCATTAGGTAAGTAAGCTGAGTTTGTCTTTCTTATCCCTTTACTCCAAGGGACCCAACGCAGAAACCGAACCAGTGGAGGAGGCCAGTTCATCACCCGACAACGAGGAGCTTCCGCCTTATCTGCGGGAGGACCCCCCAGAAGGTAGGCCCCAACTGCCATCTGAAGACAGGGATGGCCAGCAATACACTAAAATTATTTTTTTTTGGTACGACATACAGAATACCTCCCAAATTAATACCAGCTCATCCAGGGGTAGACGAGAGGCATGAGGCTAAATAATCTTCATCAGTGTCAGCCGCTCATGAGAATGTGAAGTTGGCCTGGGGTCAGACCCTGAGCAGGAATGGGCTTTATTTCCACAGGGGAGTCAGCGCAGCCTGTAGCCCAACACATCCACCCACCCAACACCTCCACCCACACACCATCTCTACCCGACCCACCATCGGCCTCCACCCACAGACAAAGTACATTCATGTATTTCCTCAGAAAAGTGAAGATGCCTCAAATCAAATCAAAATCAAATCAAATCAAAATGTATTCATATAGTGCATTTCACAAACAATTGTGACAATACGCTTCACAGACAACCCTGGCAGAAAACCCCCACAGGAGCAAGCCTAAGGCAACAGTGGCGAGGATAAACTCCCTGCCCCCCAAATATTATATCTGTACACTACTGTCAAAATGGTTTAGGATGCTTTGCAGGTTGCATGGAGGTATAAACCATACAAAATTGGGGTGAGCGACCTGTATTGTACATGAAATGCATATTTCAAATATTGATATTTGGAAAACAAACTCCATAACTTTATGGAGGGGAGAGATGGAGAACTATAGTTGGGGCTTGCCACTAGTGGCTGTTTGTGTTAAACCCGGTGCAGATAATTTCTTGATGGATTTTAGAGATTTTGGGCACGCCCTCTCTCAACACCCCATATATATATTCGCTCATTGGGCTGTGAAAGGTGGTTCTGTCTCTCAGTTCTGAATGAGACGATGCTGCGCATTGTTGTTGGTTTCCTCTGCCAGTGAGCGCTCAGTGAAAATGTTCCAGTTATCGATCCTGCATAGCGCTGGGGTCTGGTGCACTGCACGCTGCGTGTAATTATCCCGATTGTGGACTCTGGATGCAGCAAAATAAGACAAAATAAAAAGATGACGTTCTCTTAAGAACACAGCATGCTCAATTATAGCATGGTGTACTTGGCATAGTGATGTGGAGGCTTTCTGAGAGCCTTTCTTAGTTCCGCATACACAATATCAAAATACCAAATCTTTAAAATAGGGTGTAAATGATATATTACATTTTATTACAAAGAAGTTTTATTTTGAGGATGTTTATGCATTGCCACATTTTTCTTAATTTCTTAAAAAAAACGTGCTGTCGTTTTGAAAGCGTTTAACTCTGTATTCTGAGTGCCGGTTCCTCACTGTGCTGTCCTGGCTTGTGCACCTTTTCGCAAAACGCATTTGGCACGTCCTCGGTCCCCCTACCTACTGTAGGCAAAAAGAAACAGCCAGTCGATTTATTTTTAAATAATGCAGATGGACTCCACTGCTTCCAGAGCACGACACGCTTCGGCGGATAACAAAGTCACCTGAGGATATGGGGACGCTGTCTCCTGAAGAGGGCCCCATTGGCCAGCTCACGAACAGGGCCTGTGCACGTAGAGTAGAGCGTCTCATTCATTCATTCATTTCTTTATTTGAAAAGGGACAATGTACATTAATCAACATGTAAACAAATGTAAATGTACCCGAGTTAGCCAAAAGGCTAGTTTTCATCAGCAGTCCCTTTGCCTGATGTTGTTAGGCATCCTAGAATAATAAAAAAATAATACAATATGTACAATAGTTAAAAACATACTACATTGTGATAAAAAACATACACAATACAATTAAACAATATGAGCGGACAAAAACCAATAGCCGATAATACAGGTACAGTGTGAGTACAGTCATGTTAAAGGTGGATAAAAACGGCAGCAGTGTTGACATTGTTGGTTCTAAATAAGCCAGTTCTTAACATTACACTTAAATGAATAATAGGATCTCAGTGTCGAGTTACTGATCTAGGATCAGGTTTCCTGCCTCAGTAACCCAGCCTACTCCATGGTGAGTAAAGTTAAATAACTGATCCTGGATCAGCACTCCTGGCTCTCAGATGCTGTATGAGAGCAGGTGCGGATGTAACACCGAGTATTAAATATGATTATTCCATTAGTCTGAAACTTCTATTTGATCCTTTGCTTTGAGTTTTAAATACTTTTTTTAAAACCCTAAAATCTGTAGGCCAGTGCCCTGTGATTGTTGAAGAACTATACAATGTAAGAATTGAGGAATTGTTACACTTGCATCATTTTTAATGTCTCATATAGATTTAAGTTTAGGACCAAGTGCATTGTGGGTAGATTAATTCTGGATCATTGAGTTGGGAAGTTGAGCATAAAAATGCTCTTGGTTTGGCTGATTATTTGGCAAGCTCGAGGCTTTTTCTTCTGGCTGTTTGCTGTCTATGGTTGCATGAGGCAGACGTTTTTGCTAAATTTATTACTGTAACAGAACTTGTTGTTCGGTCAGTGTTGTAATGGAAATGAATGTTCTGTTGGTTTCTGTAGTTTCTTTGAGATTCAAACCTGCCGAACTGCAGGCTCGCTGGTTCAATGGCCGGCAGCTTCATATGTCCGTTTTTTAAATTCTGAGAATATTCCCAAAATGTTAATTAATTTTTGGTGCAAGCTCTCGTACATTTCCTGGAAGCACTTTTGAACATTTTTTTTAGCGACAAGGAACATTGCAGCAAAGGCTGCAGAATGCTGTTCAGTTTTATTATTCAAGTTAAAAAACAGCTGAGATTCAATCAATCAATCAATCAGCCTTTATTTATGGAGCACATTTCATACAAATTTGCAACACAATGTGCTGAATTGCGGGATTGAGATTGTGGGTATTCATGTTAATTTTATCTGGAATGTTAGCCTTAAATACATCTTCCTTTTTCAGTACTAAATATTATTTTGGTGTACCATTAGGACTGTAAGCCCATTCATGAAGTTAGCCTTTGCGATGTTTTTCCTAAATACTAAATGGTAGCCCTCAGAGGATGTTGCCAATACGTGCCATGCCTGGAACACTTCTCTGTGACGTTGATGGAAGAGTAAATATACGCTTTCTGAAACTGGGGAAATTTCAAACAGATCTAATTGCTAAAAGAACCAAGTGACAACCTAATGGGAATGTTCCCTGATGTTCTGTCTTTCTTGAAACATTTAATTTTAGCTGCGTTTTCGACCTCTCGGTTGTTTTTAAGTCATTTGTTTTTCCTTCAGGGGTACTTGTATTCTTTGAAACAAAAAATGAGCAGAAGCATTTTGAACAGAGTGGTATGGATAAGATGAGTGGTCTTCTTACTGTGCTTGCCAGTGGAAAAGCTCAAAACGAGGAGAATGTTTCCAGTGTTCAATAAAAAAATAGTCAGCTTGTATTTTCTTCTGGCCTCGTCTGCGTCTGCAGATGTCTGCCTACTGAAGTAAAATGTGCTCTAAAGATCAGAAAAGCCATTTCAGCATTTGGCAAATATATGGAGAAATATCTGATTTATTGCTGCTTTTCAGATATTTTCTGAAAAGTCAGCATATTTACAATATATTGCAGTGTATATTCCAACTTCCCCAAGAAGCAAGCCAGCTGATTGAGCATCGGTTTTGATTTTTAGCTTATGGATAATGTTTTGATACGGACGGAGGATCCTAGATCAGCACTCTTCTCTGGCTGACTTTGAGGCAGGGCTGGAAAAATCACTTCCTGGAGGACTACAGTCCGCAGGTATTTCTGATTTTAATTTCATTTTAATCAGCACCCAATCTGGACCTTGTAAACACGGCTTGCGGACTCTTTAGCCAATCGGTGACATTAATGAATCATTTGGAATGTGGAAACGCAACAAAAAACCAGGAAGTACCGCGGACCCCCAGGGCTGGAGCCTACAAATCTGCTTTTCAAGGGTCCTTGTGCAGGCTATTGCAGCTGGCCGCCATTAGGTGGCACTACAGCTGCACAGCAGTTAGAGGCCAGGGACGGTGTTTGACTTCATCCTGGTGCTCATGAGCCCACTCTTGAATTTGTTTTTAGCAGTGTGCATGGGAGATTTGTCATCTCGGAATATGGGGACATCGCCGCGTTCCTTGTCTGGTCTTGGAAAATGGCTTCATGTGCTAGGCCGTTATATTTGGTTTTGTGAATCCCACGAGAAAGGTGACTGCTCGTAATATTTCACGTTCGCCGCCATGTTTAACAGTTGGCACCAGACATTGTTTAATTGGCTAAAAATGTGCTCTCCCTCCACCTTAGCTAATGTGTGGTGAGCGTTCTGGTGCAAAATGGCTGCCGTGCATCACCCAGGTAGGCGCTACACGTTGGTGGTGGGTGAGGTGAGTTCCCACTCGTCACTGTAAAGTGCTTTGAGCATTCCGAAAAGTGCTATATAAATGAAATCATTCATTCATTCATTGTGGGTTGAAGGCTTACTTTGGCTTTCTCCAAACAGAAACCCATCCAGAACTATGAAAAACAGTCAAAGCCATAGTGCTTTTTTGCATTGCTCACTGGTCCAGGTTTAGTGCTCCTTACACCAGCTTTGGATACAAGTGGATTCCAAATTACAGCCCTTTCACAGAAATACCAGAGGTTCAGTTTTTTGTAGAGAGTGGGTCACAGAGATGTTGAGTCATTTCTCTTCATTTTTGAGCCCACTATTTTGGGATGATTTGATAATTTGCCTGCTAAGTGTCTGTCTGTGTCCCTGTCACTGAACTGAACTTGTGACCGCCATTGCTATTTGCTGATGCGGTTTGTTCTATAATTTTTTTTTCTTGTGCCAACCACCACCCCCCCCACAACTTCAACTTTATTCTGATACAGTCCTTGGGCCTTGAACTTTTATGTGAACCCCCCCTCCTGCCCCAGGTTACAGGTTCCAGCCTCCCCCTCCCCACCACACTCTACCAAGCCCACCCCTTGAAGTCAAGCGGAGCTTCTGTTATTTTGCCCATCGCCTTTTATTCGTTTGAACTGTAAACATGTTTTGATAGCATAGCCAATGTTCAATTCTGTGTTTTGATCAGCGTGCTTGGTTTTGAAAATGAATGTTAATTAAACTGATAGGAGCAATGCCTCGAGCTCATATTATTATTGTGGCGAATGCTGCGGGCTTCTGAAATTATTGCTGCGTTTTTCAAAAACTCCTTTGAATCTAAACCTCTATGGCTAATAAAGCGTATGTTGCTGTTTTATGTAGTGTATCTTGCAAACCACCCCCCTCTCGCCCCCCCTCACCCACACACATACACGCTAAAACATAATAAAGATCTGTGAAAAACTACTAGATTATTTATCATTTAAACTTTTCATCTTGAGGCACATATACTCTTGTGAAAATTATGTAAATTGTTGTAAACTTCTGATTTACGGTAAACCAGCACTGCGCTTCTACTAGGAGGCTATTCATATTGTTAAATTAACTCTTACGGAGTACATTTGGGTCCTATTGGACTCATGTGTACTCATGAGTTGAATTAATACTGGACATTTTACTGCACGCATGATTTGGACAAAAGATAACGGTTTGGAAGTATTCTGTTTCAAAATGTATTCTACGAATTATACACGCATTGCTGCTTTATTTAAATAAATAATAAATTACATTATATAAAGTTTATTCAATTATACTTTGACACAAAATACAAATGCACGACTATTGGAGTGTTGACTAGTATCAAATGTCTGTTTTCTTGGTTGTTGTATGCACTATTCAGTGTGAGATTCTCTTTCACGTCAAGGTTACCTTATCGTACGCTGTCCATTGAATTGTGTTCAGTACGATCTTTGTTAATGAAGTTAACGATCTCTGACCTGAAACATGCTTCTTATAACTAATCCAAACAGTCCAATAACAAAACGTGTTGAAATTGCGATTATATTTCCACATTCAGGTGGATGTGTTGATGTTAAAATCAAGAATATGTAATATTCTGTATGAAATAGATATGATATAATATATTCATATTATGAATTTGTAAAATAAATAATCATTGAGTGAAATAAACGTTTACTTCCGTTCCCTCACCGTAAATAAAATGTCCGTCTGTCAGCACATTCAGAACACATAAAATACCCTGCAAAAATTAGCCCAGCCTTCCTGTTCACTTTTTCACAAAAATTTGTGGCCATTATGCCATATTTTGGATACTGCAAAGGAACTTGTGAACTAATCTGGATGTAAACCAGCTCAACGTTGCTGAAACTCCCCCCCCCCCACTTAATGCTATTAATTAATTAATTGATTAATTGATTGATTGATTGATTGAATAATTAATACCTCATAATCAATATATGTCCCTGACCTATATAGGGTGTATAGGGTCTGGTCTTGATTTGGGAATGCTGTTAGCCAAGGCCCAGCACTGCAGCTCATATTAAACGGATGAATTCCCTTATGTTTTCTTTTATATTTTAAGTTGTTCTGGATAAGTGCATCGTGTAAATGAAGTTGTTAGTGTAAAGTAAACCTTTATTTTCTGTGTATTTGAATAATCTCGGAAGGGTTAAAGGTAAGACAGAAATGTTAAGTCGTTTAACTGAGAGAGTCGATGATTTGGTCCGGGAACTGAACTGGCCTGTTCCGAACCGGGGGGGCTAATCGGCTGGTGGGGGAACGCTGCATAAAAGCGTCTCGGATGCCGTTCTTCGCGAGCGCGCAAACCGTGTCGTGAGATCGGATTTGTGGAGCCGAGCGTGTAATGGGTGCCCGGGAGGCGCTGCGCTGGAGAGAAGGGGCTGCTGGGAGGCGGAGAGCTTCCCTGGTCCTCTGCCCCTGTGACTCGGACGCGGGGATCCTAGCGGAGCCTAGCGGGAGAAGCCTCCGCCGGCCCTAATGGGGCTGTTAGCCACGGGCGTTAGCGACGGGCGTTAGCGACGGGCGTTAGCGGTGCGGCGCTTCAGAAAGCTGTCGGGAGACATTAGCCCAGCGCTGGCCTTCTCGCCTGCCTCTGCTGACAGCCCCGCGCCCTCAGGCGGGAAACGGGGGTACGAATGAAAGGGGTCGTGACCTGAAAATAATGATGTTTGGATAAGCAGTCTGCGTTCACTTTTGAGAATCTGCGCCTTGAACGGCATCCTTCCGTTCAGTTCCATTCTATTATTCTATTCTGTTCCATTCTGTTATTCTGTTCTGTTCCATTCTGTTATTCTATTCTGTTCCATTCTATTATTCAGTTGTTTCCTTCTACTATTATATTCTGTTCTATTATATTCAATTTTTTCTGTATCTTCTCTTGACCCAGTCTCCATGGGAAAAGAGACATTTTAATCTGAGTCGGTCTTCCTAGTAAAATAAAATTTAGATAAAATAAACATCATAATTCTGTTAATCTCTATTCTGTTTCACCTGCAACGTGAGTGGGTGGGGCTTTGCGATCCCTCGGCCCCTCCCACATCAGCAGGGAAGGCAGATTGCGGCTGTTTCTGTGCCTCACAACAACGGCAAAGTCTCCTGCTGCTTCTCCTGTGGGTGGGGGACCTACCTGGTGCGGATGGAAATGCATGGGGGGGCGTTAAAGTTCACGTTAAGTTAAACCCCCCCCCCCCCAAGATTCACTTTGAGCCAAGGGGGTGGTTACAGAAAAAGATATAAGCAAAATAAGAGTGGGTGGAGTGGAATGGGTATTTTGGGTAACTTGATGAGCGAGCCTTACAGACAGGGGAGGGAGGGGCCAGATGGTAAAAAATGGGCCGCGTTTGAAATGGGCAGGTGGTTGATGCATAATACCAGTTGCCCGCCTCTTTTTAAAAAAAATTTTATTTATTTATTTTTTTTGCCTCTCTCGGTTTATACCTGCATGCCACCTGTAGAGGACCCTACTCCATTTTGAGAGTAGTTCACAGATAAATATTTGGGAGGCATTTTCACTTGTGAGGAAATGCACTCAAATGTATTTCCTCACAAGTGAAAATGCCTCCCAAATATTTAGTGGTGGGGGGAGGGGGGTGGAGGTGATGGATGGGTGGAGGGTGGTGGGTGGGTAGAGGTGTTGGGTGGGTAGAGGTGATTGGTGGGTGGGTGGATGTGTTGGATGGGTGGAGGTGGTGTTTGGGTGGATGTGTTGGGTGGGTGGAGGTGGTGTGTGGGTGGATGTGTTGGGTGGGTGGAGGGTGTTGGGTGGGTAGTGGTGATGGATGGGTGGAGGTGGTGGGTGTGTGGGGGTGTTGGGTGGGTAGAGGTGATTGTTGGGTGGGTGGAGGTGGTGTTTGGGTGGATGTGTTGGGTGGGTAGAGGTGGTGTGTGGGTGGATGTGTTGGGTGGGTAGAGGTGATGGATGGGTGGAGGTGGTGGGTAGGTAGAGGCGATGGATGGATGGCTGGAGGTAGGGGGTGGGTAGAGGCGGTGTGTGGGTGGAGGTGGTAGGTGTGTGGAGGTGTGGGGTGGTGTTCTGCAGGCTGCGCTGAATCCCCTGTGGAAATAGAGCCTGTTCCTGCTCAGACCCGAGGCCGACCTCACATTCCCACGAGCGGCTGACCCTGCTGGAGATGATGCCGTCTCTCACCGCTGTGAAGAGTGGCTACGACACGCCGCGCCCGCCTCGCCCGGCTAGGTCGCGGCTTAACCGCAGTTCGGTCGCGCCCCCGCCGCTCTGGCCCTGTGCGTCTTGAGGGAGGAGTAGGAGGGAGGAGGAGGAGGAGGAGGAGGGGGCGCTAAATAATTGATTGTGATTGATCTTTAGCTCTGGGCTGCATGCAAATTAGGAGATCGGGAGGGCGAGCCTGAAACGTCAAGATGTACCACTGCGGCAGAAGCACACGCTACAGAGAACGAGTACGTGCTCGGACAGGCCGGGTCAAATGTGCGCTTGCAGCGCTTAAGTTTGTCAGCGGACGCACGCGACCCGCGTGTGCTACTCCGTAAAAAGTCCTGTCTTCTCACCTGACAAACGAGCTATTCAGTCCGTTCGGTAAGAGAAATAAAATGCATCGTATGACTTGTACCCGATATTATCGGCGTAAAATCATTTTTTATTTTTGGCTGTCAGGCCCTCGTGTGCGGCGGGCTTGGTGTTTCCCAGCTCCGGCAGCGAAGCCCAACAGAACCCCCGAGAGCCGAATGTTTGGAGGATTTGTCGGGAAGGCTGCCGAGTGGAAATGATTTTCTGCTGTGGCGGCGGCGACTCCTCATTTTCGAGGCCGTAAAAGAGGATTAAAGGTGTGAGAAGCGGCACGAGTCTGCTTCTGCGGACCCCGGGTTATTACAGTAGAGGAAACACACAGAGAGAAATACGCCGTCCGCTAACGTCTGTTATCACATTTCGGCGTTGCGCCGGAGCGACGCACCGTGCGGGTCTGTTTTATCCCCCCGAACCCGAGCGGGATTATTTCCGTCTTTCGTTGTCACTGATTGTTTTTCGGTTTGCGTTACGAAAGGCTGAGTCATTTTCTCGAAGCCCCGCAGTTGCTGCAAACAGTAATTCTCTAAAATTTCATTTCAGAGCTGTCAGTGTAATTTTCCTGTCTTACTGAAATAATTAACCTTTTTTAATTAAATAAATGGTTCAACAAATCTGGTGGAAATGCAATGAACAACAGTGTTTCATTATTTCCCTCGAAAACTTGAGACTTTTTTAATCTTTTGTCTCAGTGGGGACTTTTATTTCTACTTTGCCCTACCCACGATAGAATTCAGAATAGTCTTCAGTGGAAACGAACTCAGGTCAAGACGCATCTCGTTAATTTCATATTTGAGAGTCTTGTTGTGCTTCGGTCTGAATAAAACGTGTGGCGCTGGAAAGCATATCAGCCATATTAACATTGTTTGGGCTGGCTTTAAATTGCTCCCTGTTTACCCACTTTTATTAGGAAAAAATCAGTTATAGATTTAGATTTTCAGTGGGGGGCTGCTTAGCTCCACTTAAACTCACCATTGTGAAACTCTTCAGATATGTCTTTGGGGTTGCCACCTGGCCAGATCGAGACAAGGTTTCTGAAATTTATTGTATTCAGCAGTTCTGTCATTTTCAGGAAGTCTCATCAAGAAATGTTTACATGAAGTCACGTTTACAAAATTCATCACTTTGAGAAGGAGGAATATTGCTGGCTTAATTTGACTTAAACAACAGCCAATTCGTCTGCTATGTTGGAGCGGCAGTTGCCATTGGAAGCAACGAGAGGAGGGGCGGGAGACATCTTGCGCTGGCATCGTGTTGGAAAACGCGCGCGGGAAGCGTAACGTTAACGGATGACGCGTCTGCTGAGAAGCTTGGGAAAACGCTGCTCCGTCCGCTCCGATGTGACGCAAGTCGTCCGCGGCATCCGCGCCGAATTTCGTCACCGCCCCTGCGGTCGGTGTCTGCGTCGACGCGGCGTTGCGTGTTTTCAGAGAGGAAACCGGCAGTGACTGAACAACGCTTTCCAAATAAAAAGTCTTTTTTTTCTCAGGGAAGTGCAAAGTTTGCGTGCCGTTTTCGAGTTATTAATGTCCAAAACGAGGCTTTGTCGACTTTTTGTCCTTCCTCTTTGCTGGAGAGGTGCGGTTCTCTGCATCAGTTTGACATGTCTGGCCCGTGCCGGCGAGGGAGGGGGGGGGGGCGGCGTGAAAGCAGTCATTCAATTAAATTCAATTAAGTTAAAATTTGTTTGCAGTGCTTTTTCTAGAGAACTGTCACAAAGGTGCTTTACAGGTTAGCTAGGAAAGAAGACGAAGCATCATGAATGCTTTGTGAGTGTCGTACTGATCAGACATACCTGTTCCTGTTTTACAATGAGACCTGCAGTAAGTTCCTGTTTTGATTCTGTCCGTTTAGCATAAAGTTCTTCACTTATGAATGATTTTCTTGTCATCGTCCACTGTCGTGTTAGCATTAGCCCGCTAATGGGGGATCTGATATGGAGACGGCTGTGGGCTGCTGGAGACGTCGCCGGGGGGTTGCTCGCTGTTTTAGTAGGCGTATCCTTGTCTGTCAGACTCATCAGATACGCCCCCCTCCCCTCGCACCTCTGTTTCTCTTTGTTCAGGCAGCAAGGCATGCTGGGATGGAAACTCCCCATGATGGGGCGGGTGGTTTAATGGGAAGGCAGTTCCGTCACGGGGGTGGTCAGGCGCCGGTGGGAGCTGACCTGGACCTGCCCTCTTTTGCGCCGTCTTAAATTCTGATTCGTTACTGCCACCTCTCAGTCATGACGTAGCCGCCATTTTAAAATCTGCGCCTAAATCCAATTACTGATGTTTAATGTCTGTTATCAGTCAAATGTCCACTGTTATGCCCTGCGATAGATTGGCGGCCTGTCCAGTGGGGTATTCCTGCCTCTCTCCCAGTGCACGCTGGGAGGTACACTCTCAGGCCCCCCCCTCGCGACCCTGCCCAGGATAAGTGGATAGAGATAATGGATGGATGGATGGATGTCCACTATTTAATATTGTTTTTTTGTGTTAAAATCCATCTTCTGCAAAATACAGCTGGTTAATTATATATGTAAGGAAACAACCTCATGGCACATCTGTACAAAGATACTTTTTGGTGAAGCTGTTGCAGAGAATTCTACTATGAACTAAATTCCATCGCAAATATTGGGCAGTTGGGTATTTTTTTTCACAGGAAATAATGTCTCTTGAAATTAAGATGAAATAAACTGAAAACTTAAGAAGTGGTTGGGATGTGGTATTTTATAGTCTACTGCTGAATGAAAACATCTTTTTGCTTCATTTAGTTTTTTCGAAATTGTCTTTCGTTATTCTCATCTTGCAAAAATCGAAAAACTCTCACCTGCAAAATCGAGCGTTGAAAAAATATTCTCCTGACATACAAAAACCTTGAAGCTTGCCTTGCCTTCAGGCACTTGAAACCCAGATAATGAGAACATTTCCTCCATTATTTGTATTTAAGATAAATTTGTAATGGATTTGTAAAACAAAATGAAGTTACAGGATGAATGTTTTTTTAAATTGGATATAGATATATGTAGTAAGGTAAGCAGCAGATCTGTGGTACAGTACATTTGTCTTGACCTGTATCTTGTTGTAAGACAGGCTTGGTGCAATGTTCCTTCTGCATTTATGCATCTTAATTGCTGAATAAACAGAGACTGAAATTGTAATGTGTTCACAGTCCCTTTTATCTTGAAATGGGAGAATTACCTGTTGGAGATATTTAACTAGTGGTGATGTACCAGTGTAAGTGATGCATCTTGGACATCTCAGTTGTCTAATTTTCATTTTCCACATAGTCATAGTCAGTGGTGCTGTCTCATTGGGAATCGAAGATGAGAGACACAACATTCGAGCCAGACATCTGCGGGGAATGTCTGAATGTGTTACTTCACTTCATACAGAATTTTCTCCAAAGTGGTTCATAGTCCTGCCCAGTGGACCCTGGTTTCATTTTGGCTTCTTAGTTCTTCTTGTCTGCGTCCATTGATGTTGCCCCGTGGCCCAGTGGTCCCGCCCAACACGGGAGGAACACGGACCGTGATTGGCTCCTTTCGGTGTCTCCTTACGGGCTTGTGCACCCAGAGCAGCGGCTGTAACCTTGGGCAAACACGCTGTAGGAAATGTGGAAATCGAACGGTAGGCACACGCCGCATGATGCTGACAGCAGTGGTTGCCTGGAGGAGCTCTTCGGGGGGAAAAAACGCCGGGGAGGGAGTGGTTTCAAGTTGCGGATAACATCAGACTCAATCGGCTTCAAAGCGGTCTACGCTACCAGCGTTGGTCCGGAGTGACTCATCTCCAGCCTCTCTGACGGTCAATGAGCGGAGTGTGTTTTTCTCCCATGATGCATTAGCTGCCGGGCCGTGTCCAGAACATCAGAGAGAATCCCGTGAGCTTTAGCCTGGACTGTGCTGTGCTCCCTTTTTTTTTTTTTTTAACTGAGCCATTGTTAATGTGAAGATTTGCTTCAACGCGTTCAGTACACCGAGCCATTTCAAGACTGAAGATGAGCCACGTCCGTAATTATATAAACACATTACAGTGTTTTATTTACACGCGAAACTGGCTAAAATCGTTGAAGTTTCCGTCTCCCAGCAACATCACCTGGACTGCTTCTGAAACCGTAATATCTCCAAAGGTGGCTCTTAAGTTGAAATGGAGGGAGTAAACTTTAGTGGGGCCTCTGGGTTCTCCCCTGGATCTTCTGGCAGAGTGGTGCTAAGGTGTCTGTCCTGCTATCCAGTGACACTACGACCGATGCTATCAATTTTAGAGGGGCTGAAGGGAGACCGAACGAGGCGGCGTTGAGAATTCGCAAGGTGGTGCGGCGCCACTGTGACACGTTTCAAGGAGAATCCTGGACATTTTTAAACGTTTCACAGGCACGTTTTGGCAAAAATTGACCGTTGCTTGTTCGTTTGGATATCGGCCTACAGCTTCAGAGAGTGATACCTGGGTGTGAAACGTGACCGCTCCATTTTTTGCGTTACAGATCCCATTTTGTGTTCCGCTTCCGACGAAACACTCGAACACCAGCTGACGCTCTTGTGTCGTTGCATGTCCCAAACGGGTCTTCTCGGTACGTTGAGAAAAGGGCAGCGACGGAGAATGCGTCAGAAGACAGGAAAGCAGCAAACTCCCACTGTCTGTTTTCACCTTTGGGCGCTACAGGTCTGCATTAATCCAGCGTTCACCGTTTCACACCTGGCTGGAGACGGAGCCGTCTGTCCGGGATTGCAAACACGTCACCGATTTATTAGCAAGGGCATTAAGTAAGCTAAGCTCCTCGTTTATTCCGGCAGTTGATGGCCTTATCTTTTTTTGACCAGAAGCATTTGGAATCTGAAAGAGTTTTTTTTTTTTTTCTCTTTTCCCTTCTCAAATTGCTTTCGCATAAATGGAGTGATTTTCATTGTCGTGGACATTCTGGCACCGTCCATAGAATGGGGGGGGGGGGGGGGTATGGTTTTTTAGATAGAATGCTGAGGCAAACAACCCCCCCCCCCCACAGTTGAAGCTCCAGGTAGAAGCAGCAAAGCTTAATTAGTTTTGAAGACTTTTTAAACTTTGCAGCTCCTAAAAATGAGATACAAGGCAATTCAAGGTCTTCGAGGCCCAATTGTGCACTTCAGGAAAAAAAAAAAAAAAACCAGTTTGGATGGCTAGAGCGTTTTTGCTTGTGGGGCGTTTTACTTCCAAATAATGATTTTGCTTCCAAATAACAAATCTCGCCATTCTCCATTCGAGTGATTTTTATTTGTTTATTTTTCCGCTTTGGTTTTTGAGGTGTGTCACTGGGCATCGATTGCATCCGCTTTCCCCGGGTCATTTGAAGTCCTCTCCCGCCTCGGTCTGCCCGGGCTGTCGAGGCTCGAAAAAACGTTTGAGCCGCGGACGGTGACGATCAGTAGAGCGGGCGACCGGTCAAAATCCGTTAAACCGGGTTTGACGGCCGAAGACGCGCGGCGTGGCGGCGAGGGCTCGGTGGTGAACGTGCGCCGCGGCCTTTGGCCGTCCGTCTCCGCGCCTCCGCGGTCGCCTCGAGGGCCCGGCCCCGACCGCGACCTCGTTTCACCGCCCCGACGGCCTCGGGTTTAATTCCGCGCACATACCCGCCCGCCCACCCCCCAGCCCGCCCGCCCACCCCCCCAGCCCGCCCGCTCGCCCACCCGCCCGGCTCGTTACCGAGCTCATCTGCGATTCTCGGCCCCGTCTCAATCTTTAGCGCTTCCCTGGGGGGCCGGCTCGGGGTTTTTTTTTAGGCGGTTCCAGGCGTCCTCTCCCGCTCCTTTCCGTGCGGTTCGGGATGTGCTCTGCAGCCCAATCCGGTATCGACGCGCGCGCGAGAGAAGAACCCCGGGCGAGGTCAGGTTTGTGCGGAGAATTACCAGAAACCTGTCGCATAATCCCGAGATGAAAAAAATCACTGAAACCTTGCGGTTTGACTCGGTTGATGTGGAATAATTGCGTTTTGTCGTTGAGAACGATGAACAAAATCGGCTATGATCATTTTTCTAGTGTGGCATTACATTACATTACATTACAGGCATTTAGCAGACGCTCTTATCCAGAGCGACTTACACAACTTTTACATAGCATTTTTACATTGTATCCATTTTATACAGCTGGATATATACTGAAGCAATTTCGGTTAAGTACCTTGCTCAAGGGTACAACGGCAGTGTCCTACCCGGGAATCGAACCTGCGACCTTTCGGTTACAAGCCCAATTCCTTACCCACTGTGTTACACTCCGTCCTATAATGCCCCGCCAACCCCACCCACCCTCTTTAATTCAGTAATCATACTCAATTTACAAATTACCTTGGCGCCATTGATCATTAGCCATTGATCAAAGTGCTAGTTTAATTATTTAAAAATAAGCTTTTTTTAAAAAATAAGTAAATATTTGTTTTCTTTCAGGTGAGTCTGTCGGATTATGTTAGGAATTTGTACATGATGGGAACAGAGATTAAGAAAATGGGCCTAAAGTGTCCATTCGTTGTCGACGTTTACATGGAAATGGAGGTTCAATGCAGTTTGTCTTCACTCTTCCGAGCCGGCAGTAGGAGCCGTACGTGAGCTTGTACATAGTTTGCGAATTGGACGTCACAGACTTGGGCAGTACTGGAGATGCCAAATGTATTTTTATTTTTTAAATAAATGGCGGTTCAGTCACGTCGTTGAGAGTGAAACGCCCATGTAAAGTGAGGCTAGTGTGTAACGCTAGTGTGTGCTTTGCTGAAAGGATTGCCACAAGGATCCCTGTGCAGAATCCAAACAGCTGACCGAGCTGAAGGAAGAGAAAGATGGAGAGAGAAGGGGTGGGCAGAGGAAAACAAAACAAGAGACAGGATGTGAGCAAAGGAGCGATGGAATAATTTTGAGTGAGAATGAAGGTAGGTTTTCTTCCTGAGCCCAGAATGGAAAAGTACCAGGAGAAGTACCAATGTCATATTGAGCATTGAGCAAAGTCAAGGTAGTGAAAGCAATTAGATTAAAAGTAAGGCCAAAAATGGACCTGTGATGGGTAAACATTGAATATATTTTTGACTGCAGTTCTGTGTTTGACTGCAGAACTGTGTTTGACTGCAATGCAGTTTTGAGTGCAGTTCTGTGTGTGACTGCAATGCAGTTTTGACTGCAGTTCTGTGTGTGACTGCAGTGCAGTTTTGCTGCAGTTCTGTATGTAACTGCAGTTCTGTATTTGATGCAGTTCTGTGTTTTGTCTGTTTTTCTGCCACATCCCAGGATTTCACTCCAAAATAAAACTTGATTCAAACTCCTGGTTGAATGATTCCAGGATGTTCCTTAAATATGATGTCATACAGAGCATAACTTAATCATGAAGAGCGTGACAGGCTATCAAAACATTATTGGCCAAAAAGTTGAGGTATGACTACTTAATTCCTCATAGGGCTGTACATAAGCAACAGCTAAAATCAGTTTACTTCAAATTTGGTGATCTATGGTATAGAAAATAAGCTCATGAGCTGGATTCAATCAAATGCACTAATATTCCCTCCAGGTAATACAATGGCATTGTATGGAACTGTCAGCACTGTATTCTGAATACTTACTTCTGTATTCAGAAGTAAGCAGTTGGTGCCATTGAAGATGCGGTTTCATTGAGTGGCTGATACTCCTGGTTGGGATTAATTGGTCAGACCACTTTTAAAATACCCCCCCTTTCATGCTGTGTGTGCATTGCAATTTTTAAGCATGCCAAATTTAGTTTGATGTTCTCGAGAACAGAAAGACCTCAAAGGCCTCAGGGAGAATAGACTGATGCCACTTTTAAGATGACTTTCTACCGTCCTGGTAATCGGATAAAAGTAAGGAGTTAATTAATTCATTTTGTTTCATTGGCTTCATTTGATTACATAGAAAAATGCCAGGACAAGGGCAGCTGTGTTCATTACACAGTTCGTTGTGTTCATTACAAATATAGCCTTTTAATCCGCCTCGACTTAAAGACGCAGAGGTTTGTATGGGGATCGCATTGCTCGTGCAGTTTTTATAAATGGTTTTGTCTAATTTGTAAAAGCTATTTAGTTAACGACAGACCTGTACCTGGAGATGGGCAAGTGAGGTTGTTGATTTGGATATGGATGATATTACAGTGGTAGTAAGAAACAGAGATGCCATATAGCCTACTTAATTTGTTTACATACGTGTTCACCTATCGCATTTGCCATTGTTTGAAAAAAATAAATGTTGTTAGTCTTTATGTAGCTGAACCTACATTTAAAAATGAGATATTAATGTCGTTAACTTACGGCAGGGATACTGAAATCTGACCATTAAAGCCAGCAGTGAGTTGTTTCCCTCTAATCTGGAATGAATTAAACGTGAGACACCATTTAAGTTGTATCTCCGTCCAGTCAGTGGCAATTAGCCATCAGGTTGAAAATAAAACCAGCAGCACTACTGGTCTTGAAGGTCAGATTTGAGTATCCCTGACTCATGGAGTTATTTCATGGAATACCACATAGAAATGAGGCAAGAAACTTGTATTCCTTTTTTTTTTTTTAATTAAATTTTTTTTAATTTTTTTTTTTACATTGTTTACAATAGTGATGGACCTCCATCAGTGTTCTCGTAGCTTTGTGATCTGTAGGAAAATGACCGTACGCCATTTTATCTCCCGAGGTAAACCTTGCCTTGCATCCTCAGATTTTTGTTTAGTTCAGTTTGAGTCTTGCTCTGAGGTTTTGGAGGAAGCTTCTCACAGTAAGGAGCGCAGCTTTTTGGGACGTATTCTTTCCTGTCCGGTTTTTGTATCCATTCTGGTCTGATAAACCGCCTTGTTCGTGGTGCCATCGTTCAAAGATACCCGCAACCTCCTTGTCTTCTTAACGCAAGTTATCCTTCATTTTTTAATGACCCGCTAAGAAATCAGTCCCTGGACATCCAAAGCCACTTTTTAAATAGCGAAGGCTGTTTGAGCAGTGGAGATGATAGCAGATGCAAAGTGCTCCTAGAACGCGTGAAGACTCTCGTGGGACTGACAGAGGACTCGTATTCTTAACCGTGATAGAATTAGAAAAGTTCCACTTTGTTTCCAAATATAGGGGCTCTTTAAACTCAGAGTGAGAGGTGGCTGTTTTGATAGCGTCTTGGCGTTCATTGGAGACATTCGACAAAATGCATGTGGTGAGCTCCTAATGTTTTGGACAAAGACCTATGTTTTTTTTCCTGATTTTGGCTCTGTACTCCACAATTTTACATTTGCAATCAAACAATGCACATATGATTAAAGTGCAGATTCTCAGCTTTTATTAAAGGGTATTTTAATACATTTTGGTTTCATGTAAAAATTACAGCACTTTTTATGCAAATGGCAAATGGCTTCACAGGTGTTTCTTATTCCTCAAGTGTTTTCAGGTGTTTCTTTATAGAAGAAACACTTATTAATAAGATTCTAGGCTTTTGATTGCCTTTGACATTTGTTGGCATAAGGACCAGAGTTGTTCCAGTTAAAGTTTAGGAAGCCATTATGAGGCTGAGAAATACTAAAGAAGCAGTCAGACATAGGCCAGACCTTAGGCTTACCAAAATCAACCATTTGGAACATCATTAAGAAGAATGAGAGCACTAGTGACTTCAGTAATTGCAAAGGGCCTGGTAGCCTAAGGAAGAACTCTACAATTTATGACTGAAGAATTCTCACCATAATAACGAAGCACCTGTCCTACAGATCAGAAACACTCTTCAGGAGGCAGACATGGATGTGTCAGTGACTACTGTCTGCAGAAGACTTGACAAACAGAACTACAGTGGCTACACTGCAAAATCCATTCCTTTTTGCATCTAGCCGCAAAAACAGGAAGACCAGGTTACAGTGTTCTTAGTAGTACGAACAATAGCCAACAACAGAGTTCTGGAAAAAGGGCCCTGTGGACAGATGAGACCAATGTTCACTTGTATCAGAGTGATAGCAAGAGCAAAGTGTGGAGGCCAAAAGGAGCTGGCCAAGATCCAAAGCACCCTCCCTCATGGTGGCGGGGATTTTACCATTTGGGCCTGTATGGCTGCTACATGTACTGGCTCACTTGTCTTCATTGATGATTTAACAGCTGATAGCAGCAACAGAATTAATAGGACCATGTTTTCGGGGGATTTTCTTCATTATCTTCATTATGGTGACTTTGGTCTTTGGTCATCTACTGTAGAGTTCTTCCTTAGCCTACCGTTAACTCTTAGCGATTACTGTGCTCACCAGTGCTCTCTTTCTTTGTAGTGATGTTGTCCTATTGGTGGCTTCCAGTTGTTTTTATTTCTCTCAATTTCTTATGTTTTCCTTTTCCTCAGTATAATGGGATCTGTAGCTGGGCTGTTAGACTCCTGCTTTTCTCCCCTCTGTCTTTTTTTATGCTAGTCGATGGATTTCATTCTCGCATGTAATCCTTGTGGGAAATGAGGCTCTCTCTCGTGATGATAAACTGATGATATGCCTGTGGAGGCTGACAGCTTTTTTTTGTTGTTGTTTAATTTATTTATAGGTCTGCATTCTTCCTATTTGTGCGGGTGATACAATTGAAAACCTTGACTGTCGTTCAGAGTAGTCTTCAAAGTAAAGTTTGACGATGCTTTTTTTTTTTTTTTTCCCCACGGGACTTCCATCTTTTCGCGAAGGTTATTTGGGGTTTGCGGGGGCCGTTGGCCTTCACCGCGAGTATTTGGGGGAGAAGAGCTCTCCTTCAAAAGACAAAGCAGAGAATAAATTTCTCCCGTCTCACAGAGCACCCGCGTTAACGGGCGAATTTAGCGTGACCCAGCATTGACGGGCAGCCGACGGCCCGCATTAGCTGTAATTGCCGAAATTCCTACTTCGCCCACTTCAAAGTCCACCTTGCTGCCTCCAGACTGCAGACTACTGTCTCTCTTATTTAATTTTATATTACTTTTTAACTTTCTTCTTGTGGCTCTTCGTTTTCATTCCGAGGTGAGATGAACTCGGCGGGCTAACGAGCAGACGAACCAGGACGCTCAGGCGAGAGCCGCGAAGATGTACCGACGCAATTCTGTTTGGCCTAAATATCGGGGTGTGTGTTCAGCCGTATATTGCCTAGCGTTGTGGCTTTTTTGTCACAGAAACAATGTTCTTCCTCCCCTGGAATTGAGCGCTCCCAATTTTCCCCCGGGGAACGCTTGAACATTTTCATGTTCTTCTACTTTATTGAATGTCCTACAGCGGGATCCAAAATCGGAAAAAAAAAAAAATGCTCCACTGTGCAGCCGCAATCTTGCTGACTGCAACTCGCCACAAATAAAGGACAATAATGTTGTTTCACGCAAGCACAATAACCCAGCGTGTGACCTGATATGATATGTTCTTTACACTTAATTAGCCGCTAAGTTAATTAGCGGATGTCTGTTTCATTACTGCTTAAAATTGCTTGTGCTGAACCGTGCCCTCTGTGCCAATCAGCTCTGCTCGTTCATCGAAGAGGAAAGCAAACATTTGTTTATGGTATGAAAAATTCAGCAATAAAAGTGTGAGTCCAGCATTACGTATCTAATTACAGACCTAATGGAATCTCTTGAAAGAAGAAAATACAGAGCATACCCTAGCTGTATTCATCCACAGGCACATAAGCAGGTCATAAATATATTTTTTTCAGTTATATAAGGTGTTATATAAGTCTCTTATCCCCAGTGAATGCGAGTTGTATCACCTCATTTATGCCTTATCTCTGAGTTACTCTTCAATTTTAACAGTGAGGAGTTCACCTTACTAACTTTTTGGAAATACTGTAACGTCGGCCATTTTGTTCTGTGGTGGAGTTGGGTCCAAAACCCATCCAATGTGTTTTCTCACCTTGAAAATTCCCAGTTCCTCATACAGCAGTGTACATCATATTAATACGGCGTCAATACAACTACTTTCATTTTCCTTTTCTGTAGCTTTCATTAACTAGCTGGCTTGCTAATCGCTGCAAATTACTAGTGACATTCTCATCGTCTTGCATGTCTTATTTGGTCTAGCAAACTGGCTTACAGCTAGCTAAAATGTAACAGTAATCAGCGTACTCATAGAATATAGCCCAGGGATCTTGGTGGGGCCCGGTACAGTGATATAATACAATGGTACAGTAGTCAGTGACAGGCTGAAACTGCTTATGGTTCACTCGGTGCTATCACTTCTGTCTTAATTAAATGCAAAATAGATTAAAATGTAACCTGTAGAACAGCAATAAGGCTGCTTTAATTGGAAAAATTCACTCATTATCATGAAAACATTATTACCTAATGCATGTAAAAAGCCATTTATGATACATGCATGAACTGGAACATTTTAGAACTGTAATGGCATTAATATACTATAGCATATTTCAGTTAATGCTCTAATAATGAGTTATGCATGTTATTTTCTCCCTTTTCTTATTCTTGAAGGAAAAGAGTTCACTATTCTGCTCAAGGTCAGTCGATGTGTCACTGCCATTGATCTTCAGACGTATTTCTTTGTGTCTATTCATGTCAAGTTTGCCAGCGCTAGGGTATCTAATGCCATTGTTTGTTAAAATGACTCTGACATGGTATTGTACCTCGAACAACGCTTTCGCAATAGCACGAGTTCCGTTCGCAGAACGAGCGCGCGCTCCGAGTTTGCGCTAAAACCGTACGCTCGGGGAGCCGGCGCGAAACGCTGTGTCGCGCGGTTCGCGTTTACCGAAAACTATCGCTATAATTAGCGCTCCCCGAGAGGGGTGACAGAGCCCCGCGCGGCAGCCACACAGGTGCTGCTTGATTGAGGGACAAGCTTTCATTGTGTGCTGAGAAAATAGCAAATGTAGGGATTTGTTCACTATACTATTGCCTTCAACCCCCCCCCCCCCAGGACACTTATGCAAAACTCATAACAAACGGTGGCAAGATTCAAATAGAATAAATATGCAAAGAACACATAAAGGTGTTTTTATAGCTGTTTTGTTCCCTGAGAACACACATCTGGCGAAATATAACACGCGTGCAGAATTGGTATTATCATGTTGGTTTATATTATAAAAAATACTATGGGATCTGCATTTATTTCAGGACCAATGCACAGCGGTGATAACAGTGGCCAATATTTAGCATTTTGCAACTCTGCAAAAACTCGTTTGTGCTCACCACGGTATGCGTGTTTGTTTTTTGAACCAGTCAAGGCCAAATTGCGGCTTCATGCGTTTGACAGTTTTAATGTGAATGCCAGAGGACAATGGTGTGTGTGTGTGTGCGTGTGTGTGTTTGTGCACAGTGTGTGTGTGTGCGCATTTGCTATGAGCCTAACAGTGCACCTGAACAGTGGCCAGCATTTTAAATGTAATGCATTTTAAAGTATATTGGCATCATTTGTTCCTTAAATTTCTTTTTAAAAAATCTAAAGAACTCCACAGGCAGATTTAATTTAGCACCTTAATGGATTTAAATAACACGTCTGGTGGAAGTTTCACCACACACAGTGGTGTTAGATTGATAGTACATTATTTCATGAAAGCAAGTCTAATTCAGTATAGAAAATAAATAAAATAAATACAGTATTATAACAGTACTAAAGCATTGCTGTGTAATATGACCTATTATAAAACAGTCAGCGTAGACCGGAGAAGCGTTGAATGTGTCTCGCTGTATATTGCTCGTTAAGCTCCTCGTTAGTATTGGCTGTGTTTACCCAGCCTGCCAAATGTTCGAACGCGAGCGGAAAAGACAGATGTCTGGCTGTGTGATGACCTGGATAATGCCAAACAATGGCATTATCGTTGGGGGCCACCACGCGTAGACTTTTAATTTCCACACCGTTCTTTCGCACATTCAGTAGAGTGTTTTATTTATTTTTTTAACCGAAGGAGCACTGTGACTAATTAACTCATCCCCAATTATTATTGCTTCTCATTAATTAAGGGGCAGCTCTTGGTTGCCGTGGCTCTTTCTCTGGAACGGTCCGAGGCCTTGACTTACTTTCGGAGCGCGTTCGCGGAAAGATGAGGCCACAGCTAACGTGGGGCGGGGGTGGGGGGGCTCGGGAGGGGGAGGTGGCAATTTTCTGAAACCGATTACTTTTGCCTGGATGCGTTACTGTGTCGGCTCTGTTTTGGGTCTGATTGGAGCGCTCGTGAAGGCCGTTCTCGGTCCAGTTTATTAAAAATAGATAAAGCGACACAAGGTTTGATGATTTAATGATTGAATTATTAAAAACCCGTCCGCGGAGAATGCTCGCATGCCAGCTGCTCTGCCTCGCGCCCCCCCCCCCCCCCCCTTCCCCCCCCTTCCCAAATCTCTGTCTGTCAACCTGGCGGAAAACTCCCCAGTTAAAGTTGTGCCGCATCAATGCCTTCTGGGAAAAAAAGAAAACTGGTGTAAAAGATTGGCCATGGCTGTTTTTCTTAGGCCACACGGTGTGTATAGCACTTCAAAATCTAGCCCTGCTGTTTAGAAATAATCAGGAGTCCACTGGACTTTTAAGTTTAATTCTGTTCACTAAACACTATGCTATGGATATGACATGGTGAAAAATATAATTGATAATGTATTGTAAAAGAGTGTACTGTGTTCTGAATTATCTTTTTTGACAGTTTAATTTATTATATGTGTATACGTCGCATTCCAGATGTTTTTTCCCAGGGAAAAAAAGGTGTTTTTAAAGAGAATTTGTGCTTCAGCATTTGGCATCTAACAGTTATCAAGTACTTTGTTATTAGCATTTATCAGAGTTTTAAGTACCTAAATAAACGTTTGAACTGCCTAAATGCCTGCTTTGTTGAGGAACCTTTTGTATCGCAGGCCTGTTTGCCTGCTGGGATTTTGCGGTCTGAATTTAGCCAGGACATGAAACTGTATGGAGTGAATGCCTGTGTGATCATAAAGCAAGCAGTTTAGTTAATTTGCTGCATTATTTAACACTCATATCCAGTTTTTTTTAGCGCGGAATTTCAGCCAAGCCGGCTGCTAAATAAAAAATATAGTGCTGTTTAACGAAGCGTGCATAGGTCCGATTGGTTGATATAGGGCAAGAAAAGCAGAGCAAACAAACAGTGCTTCTAATGCTTCTGCGCATTCAGACAGGCCCGTGGAACACAGGCTGCCGGTTCCAGTGCGTCATTCCACACGCAGGTGCTTTTGAATGCAAGCGTTCGTTAAGTATGGAGCAGTGATCAGTTGTTCGCTAAAGCAAGAATGTCCCCCCCCCCCCCCCCCCCCCCCCCCGCCACACGCCGGAAGACCGGAAACCAGAGAGAAACGAGGAATTAAGATTCCGTCGGGAAATTTGCGAAGGGGGGGAAGGAGGCGTCTCCTCGCCGAATCTGAACGTCTCGAAACAAGAGGAAAAATAACAAAAAAAATAAATAAAAAAGAAGTTCTCTGAGCAAACTCGGCTGTGATTTTTCAGATCTGATTATTATCACCCAGGGAGCAGACACGTTCTTACCTTTTTTTAAAATTTTATTTTAACCGAGAAGGATAAATAAGTAACGGGACCTGAGGACGGCGGGCCGCAAGGCGCTCGCCGCTGGCCTGTGCGCGGGAGCGACGGTCTTCCCCGCTCCGCTTCCTCTGCCAGAACAGCGGCGGGTCGGCACCGCGCCTCGTCGCCATCTGGAAAAATAGGTGAATTATGACACTCCGCTGCTCCCCCCCCCCCTTGTGTGTGTGTGTGTGTGTGTGTGTGGGGGCGGGGGGGGTGTTAGTGGGTCAGAGGCGGGGGCTGGCGTGTGCTAGCTACTATGGGGCGTGGGATGGAGCAGGGAAGGTAAATTAAAGGCCAAAGGTGCCCAGCTGAGCCCCCGTTACCTGGGAGTAGAGCCCCTCCGGGGCGGCCCCCGCGGAGGAGGAAGCTTCATGAGGCGCATCGATCGGCCAGGAGAGAGAGGGATCCGCGGGCGTGCGAGCGAGGGGAAACGGAGAAACCGTGGAAACGGAGCGGACGAACGAGAGGAACAGGGGGGGTGGGGCTGTACGAAACAGGGGGAGGGGAAGGCCCGGTTGGAGGCTGCATGCGGTTGGAGCGTTTATTCATTTCGCCTTATGTTAACCAGGTGGCTCAGGATTGAGGGGGATAATGCGTAGGGGGGATAATTTGGCAGTTGGATGTAGAGCCAGTTTTGGCGGGAAATTTTATTTGCACCCCAACGTCGCGGCTCGCATTGAGCATGTGGACAGCGCTCTTTTTTTTTTTTTAATTCTGAGTCGGTGTTCTAGAACTCCACTGCTTTCAATTACCAGCAGTGGTGATTACATCAGCATTAGAGCGTTCTGTTGAGAACTTTCTAATCACATATTTTTCATCTCAGACCTTAAAGGGTTAAATTGATTCTGCTTGGCATTCTGGTGGGCCTGGAAGGTAGGGGTGTTGGGCTTAGAAAGTAGGGGTGGTGGGCCTGGAAGGTAGGGGTGGTGGGCCTGGAAGGTAGGGGTGTTGGGCCTGGAAGGTAGGGGTGTTAGGCCTGTAAGGTAGGGGTGGTGGGCCTGGAAGGTAGGGGTGGTGGGTCTGCAAGGTAGGGGTGGTGCGTCTGGAAGGTAGGGGTGTTGGGCTTAGAAGGTAGGGGTGGTGGCTCTGGAAGGTAGGGGTGGTGCGTCTGGAAGGTAGGGGTGTTGGGCTTAGAAGGTAGGGTTGGTGGGCTTGGAAGGTAGGGGTGTTGGGCTTAGAAGGTAGGGGTGGTGGCTCTGGAAGGTAGGGGTGGTGGGTCTGGAAGGTAGGGGTGGTGGGTCTGGAAGGTAGGGGTGTTGGGCCTGGAAGGTAGGGCTGTTGGGCCTGGAAGGTAGGGGTGTTGGGCCTGGAAGGTAGGGGTGTTGGGTCTGGAAGGTAGGGGTGTTGGGCCTGGAAGGTAGGGGTGTTGGGCCTGGAAGGTAGGGGTGTTGGGCCTGGAAGGTAGGGGTGTTGGGCCTGGAAGGTAGGGGTGGTGGGCCTGGAAGGTAGGGGTGTTGGGCCTGGAAGGTAGGGGTGTTGGGCCTGGAAGGT
The DNA here is from genome assembly GCF_013347855.1 of Anguilla anguilla. Lineage (NCBI taxonomy): Eukaryota > Metazoa > Chordata > Actinopteri > Anguilliformes > Anguillidae > Anguilla > Anguilla anguilla. The sequence continues at coordinate 7,635,166 of NC_049216.1, forward strand.
AGGGGTGTTGGGCCTGGAAGGTAGGGGTGTTGGGCCTGGAAGGTAGGGGTGGTGGGCGGGGTCTCCAGACACAAAAACGGGTGTGCGTTCCGTCGTTGCTAACTGACTGGGCTCGAGTTCCGGGGGGGGGGCGCATTTCCTTCCTCAGTCCATCCTGTCCCCACCCAGAGAGATTCTTTTTTTAAAAATCGAACCCGGCGGTTCCTTCGCGACGGTTCCGCGTGCCGGTGCCTCTGCCCTCTCCTCTGTCCTCTGCCCCGCCCCGCGCCCGCCGCCTCAGGGTGACGCTCTTTAACGAACCGTACAGCCGGCCGTCTCCATGACCGCCAGGCACCGGCGTGCCGCAGCAGGGAGAGGGGAGAGGGGAGAGGGGAGAGGGGAGACGCCGGTCAGAACCCGGTCGATAGCGCGGCCCTTTTTAATGCATTATTTAATAAAGCATCGCTCGCCTGTGGTGGAACGGCGCTACCGCACTAATAAAGCAAACAGAGCCGCAGAGGCTGGCTGCAGACAGCGAGCTGCTGCTTTCCTCCCTCTGTACACATGCGCACACACACGCACACGAACACGTACACACACACACGCACATACACATACATACACACACGGACACACACACATGCGCACGCACGCACACGCACACGCGCACACACACACACACACGCGGACACACACACATGCGCACGCACGCACACGCACACACATATACACATACACATGCACATGCACACACACACGCGCCTGCACACGCATACACACACGCACGCACGCACGCACACACACGCACACGCACATACACATACATACACACACGCACGTGCACACACACGCACATACATACACACACACACACACACACGCACATACATATACACGTACATACACGCACACGCACATACACATACACACACACGCAGACATGCACGCACATACACACACACATGCACATACACATACACACACATACACCAGACCTGGGTCAAATATATATTTGTTTTGGATTCAAATACTTTTCTACGCTTTGCTGATCTTGTCTGGTGTATTAGAACCAATGAAATGCACTCAAAAAGTGCAAACCCCGCCTTCTGGTCATATTGGCAGGCTCAGTTACACCAGGTAAGATCAATAGAGCACGGAAAAGTATTTGAATCTAAAACAAATACGTATTTGACCCAGGTCTAATATACACAAACGTATATGTACACAAACACACATACATACACATACACACACATACAGACACATAAATACACATACACACACATGCAGACACATAAATGCGCACACACACACGTACATACATACATACACACTCACGCACAGACACTTACACTCACCACACGCATGCACCACACACACACACACACACACATACACACAACTCACCTGCTGATGGAACTGTTAAATTGTTTTCATTCTGAAGTATGACATGAACACTGTTATAAGTCAACTTTGTTAGTCACCCCCACCCGCCTCCCCCCCAATCAAATTACAGCCTTGCTGTAAAGGTGTTTATTTTCTCTGGGTAGTCTCTAAATATCACCCCAGTTTACTTATTTTTAGACGAATCCGCTGCGAACGTTTTTGAATAGACACCACACCTCTCAAGTCTTCTCCTTTTCTTTATGAGGCCCTTTAATCTTATTGGTGGCGTTTTAAGAATCAACTGCCAATTTAATTTATCTTTCCTGTTAAGCACACTGCATTTTAAGTGCATTAAGTGTTTTTTTTTTGTGTAGCTGCCTTTGGTAACGTTAGCGAGATAGTTTCCAGGGTGATACTCGTTTTCTGACCTCACCAGATGCTCACATTTCTTGATTCTCATCACAAAAAGTGTCAATCATTGTGTGTCTTACGTTCATATAGGCCTAACGAGAAAGCTGTCTACCTCTCTGTGGTCCCTGGAGAATAGCTTCAGGGGGTAGGGTTCCATGGTTTTGGAAACCCCACGGTAAGAAGGCTCACCCTGTACCGTTTGGGAGTGTCTGCTTATGTTAGCCGTGAAAGGTGTGGGCGCCACACCCTGTCCCGGCTCTGGAGAAGGTCTTGCGTCTGCAACGTGCTCATTGAACGGCCTCCATTTTGGCTCTTTCGCTCATTAGAGGCTTGTCGAGAGGCTGTCGGCTGCTCCTCTTCAAACTGGGAGAAGAGGTCCCTGTATTAAAGGCTCCGTCTTGTGAAATCGCTCCACGTATAAAAACAAGTAAGGAGAAGTGGGACACTTTCTGCACTCAAGTAACATCAAAGTTCTTCCGAGAGAGAAAAAGGCTTTGTCATTTTCCCTGTCGCTCAGAAGATGCAGTTTATCTCCAGCAGAAATGGTGTGCAAGTTTCCTGCACCTTAGTGGGTGAATGCCTCTTTCTGCAGTGGAGGTGCTAGCATGGATGTCTCTATAGTTAAACTAATATTGCAGTTGGCCGACTATCTCATCTGTGAAAAAAATGAACATATTTATGCTTAAGTAAAGGTTAAGGACAAATGCTGATTGAATTGCAGGCGTTGCTTTTCATGCTTGTGCCATGGAATGCCGTTATAGTAGGCTATTTGCTGTCGTGTCATTTCATTGTATGGTGTAACTCTGAGAGAAATAAACTCAGATGTGGTCCTGTCAACAGAGCCAGAGCCTCTTTTAATGAATTCACAAGCATAGCCAGAAGTCTCAGCTGCACTGTTTGGTTTTATTCTTTTATAATTTGGTCGTGCTTTCAAGGCACTCCAACATAACTCTATTGTTTACAGCTAGATAAGCGTTTCTCCGGCAAAGAGTTCAGCTTAATGAATCTCGTGTCCTTGCAAAGCTTGTAATATGACCTGTTAAGTGTAATCAAGCCGCCAGGGCAGTGTGTACGTAGGACAAGCCATAGCATTTAATTTGTCGAGGAAGGGGACATTTATTATGGAACACTGTGTTTAAATAAGAAGTTTTAGTACTTTATTTTTGTTTATAAAAAATTATTCGGAATAGTTAGCTTCTCGATCATGCGTGGTAATGATATTATGTAACCATCAGTAATTTGAAATAAAGAAGCCAAAAAAAGCCAAAAGTTTTCTTTGCAAGATTGTAATCTATTTATGTAGGAAAAAAACTGGACAAAGAAATGCATGTTCAAAGGTGATTATAAAATTACCAACAGTGAGATAGATACATTAGGCAGGCATGAACTAACACATATGGGGAGGTGTAATGATTACTATTTATTTAACACAAATACTAATTATTTCTTCATTTTTGGTTCATGGTTATAATTACATTTATTGTGCCAAAAAGAGAAATTGTTGAAAAATATTGCATTGACAGTCAGACATTGTTGAGTACTGTACGTCTCTGCTGTTTTTATTCTGCTTTTTTTTTTAAAGATCCATTTACCTAGGAAGTATTTGGTAATAAAATGCACTCGGTGGTTGTGAACGGGTTATTTCACCTCACCGGCTGTATCTACTTTGCCGCTTTTCCGCGGCACTATCGAAGTGTCCTTCACAAGGCCGTGGTACGGGAAGATTTCACCGCGCTGCCGAGCCGGGGAGCTTCCGAAACGACCGAAAAACCCGAGCGCTCGGCGCGTTTGCCGACGCCGGCGCCGTCGACCGGATACAAAAAAGGGACGGATTTGACGGCCGTTTGCCTTTGAACGCGCTCGAGCAAAATCCTCGAAAAAAAGGACGGTCGGCCTAACAACAGAAAGGGTCCCGTTATCCTAAAAAACGACAGATGTGAGACGATGCCAGATGGCGGAGGTAAAGATATTACTTCTGTCTGCGAGCGAGGCCCATTTCCCACATGATGATGATGATGATTGCGATTATGTCGCTCGGTTTTGCTGGGAAAGTGCGATTCGTCATGTTTTGGAGGCTGCTTGCCGTCTTGACAAACCTCCCTGAAGCGCCGCAGTTTTGACTTTTTTTTCTCTCTGAAACCTGTGAAAAGCACCGTTCTCGTGATTTATTACTTGTGGGTAAAGAACGTCGAGACTTCACTTCAGAAGTGAAGTGCTAATCCTCTTTGAGGCGGTGATTTAAATTTAGAAAGATTTTGATAACTGTCAAGAAAATGTGCAGCTTCATAGGCAGAGTCTGTAATTACTGAATTTCTCTATTTTTTAAAACAGAAGCCGTACCAAAACAGTTAATTCATACGGAGAATTGCATGATAATATATGACTCTTACAATTATTATACCACAGTAAAATAAAATATATCTTGATATTGGAGATATCATGTTGTGATATGCATGGCAGTATAAAAGGGCACATAAGAAATAATTGTGTTGAAACGTAAATCTAAAAGAAAAAATGTGTTTATTCAGCTGAGTCTCATTAAAAGATTTTAAAAAATGCTTTTACAAGGAAGCCCTGGCTACAATGAAGTGTAATATAGCTTTGCTTTATGATCGCCTTGGAAACGCAAGCCATAAATAAGTCACGCGATTCGCGATGATTAGTGTTTTATGTTCATACGCACGGACGGGTGCGGTTTATTGCGAGCTGATTTCACGTTACAGTGGGTTCGGGGACATTGGAATTTCACTACGTTCCTTTACAAAAAACCCAGTTTGGCATGATAAGGCAGCACGTGTTCTGTAATCGTGACAACCGTGGGTCATTAGGCAAAACGAATAGTGTCTCTGCGTCACGTACCCAGAGTAGGACCTCATCAACATTCACCTTTGTGGAAATAAATATGAAAGTAAGGCTTACGTACCCTCCAAAGTGGGTTAAAAGCCAGAAAATGGCCCCTTTATTGGTGAGTGTACAGTATAGGTCATCCAGACTGGCGTCATGTATCCCAGCATGCCTGGGAGGGTATGATGTGACAGTTTAAGGCAAAAATGAATGAGATTTTGTCAGGGACACGCTTGATCGACAAGCAAAAATCCATAAAGCTGTTTTACGGTGTGGCGCTTTTTCATCAAGTAGCCCACTGGAAGATGGCATGGGTTTGTTTTCAAGGGCCTCAACTTGGCATTTGTTATTTTGTGCATTTCAGAAGTTGCTGAGAAGGATGTAGTCCTCATTTGAGTTTTACCTGTCGGGAAACTGAGGAACTGCGAGAGCGTGTGCTCGTACCGTTCAGGTATTCTGGTCTGTCGGTGTTCGTGATGAAATGATGCGAACAAGCAGGTCAAGTGCGGTGAGACGCGACAGGGTTGCGCCTTCTTGAAGGTTTCGGTGATTGCGATCTTACAAGGAGGAGTAATTGCCAGAAGCCTGTCAGAACTTGCATCTCAATAATGATTTCAACTGAAACGCAGTGCACAGTATTACACAAGGGGCCACACACACACACACACACACTCATATCTGATCTCTGATATTCGGATATGAATTGTTCGACGCTGCAGGCGGCTCATTTGTATTTTTAAGACGTTTCTGTTTCTCAACACAGACGCGCTTCGGTTTCTTCTTTCACCTCAGGAAAGTGTACTGAGTGGCTAAAATGCATTTCTTCCATCCATTATCTATATATACCTGCTGGTCAGGATCGCCTATCATGCATTGGGCAAGAGGCAGGAATAGTTTGCCAGTCCATCGCAGGGCACACACGCCATTCACTCACACACACACACTCACACACACACACACACTCAGGGGCAATTTAGAGTATCCACTTAGCCTACCTGCATGTCTTTGGACTGTGGGAGGAAGCCGGAGAACCCGGAGGAAACCCACATGGACTCGGGGAGAACATGCAAGCTCCACACTGAAAGGCCCAGGTCGGGATTTGAACCAAGGACCTTCTTGCTGTGAGGCAACAATGCTACCCACTGCACCACTGTGCCGCCCTTAAAATGCACTTTACGTTATATGATAGCGTTACAGGTTTGGCAATATTCAAACCAATGGGATTTTGACTTGTAAACGCTCCCGTTTTGACGCATGGAGTCGTACTGAACGTCCTGCCGTTGCCATAGCTCAGTAGCTGTGCGATCTGCTGACCTGCTAATGTAAGGGGTTGAATAAAACAGCGCATCACCGCACCTAAAATATGTGAGCACAGTTCCTCCCTGCCCTGTCAGAGAAATGAGCTCTGAGGTCCTCTGTGGACAGTGGGAGATTTTCAGGAACCACACGCCTCGCCAAGTTATCCCAGTTCAGTGGTAACCAACCCTGCTCTCCTGGAGATCTACCGTCTTGTAGCTTCTAACTCCCAACACACCTCATTCGACAGCTAGCGATCTTTGTTGAGCTGCTAATTAGTAGAGTCAGCTGTGCCAAATCAGGGTTGGAATGAAAGCCTACAGGCCGGTAGATCTCCAGGAACAGGGTTGGTTACCACCATCCCAGGTTGAATCTGTGATGACTGTTTGGTGTGGATCTCTGTCGGCATTCTCGAACAGCATGACCGTGAGCATGTGCTCCCAGGAGACATAGGTTGCAGTTATGTAGCATTGCTGATCTCTGTACACACTCTTTGTGTGTTTGTTGTAGTACGGTAATGTTCTTGCTTAGTACCCTTGAGCCAGCGAGTGCATTTGAAGGCCGCATGCTGATTTTGAAGTTTCAAATTGAATCAGAACATAGAGTATACGTGCTCATTTCTACAGAGCGGGATGACTGTTTTGTGTCTGACTTTCAGCATTGTGCGGTTCAGGGTCGGCGTAGCCTACAGAAGAACAAAGACGGGGGAATGTCTGGTTCAGCGGGCTGACGGGCAGCCAGCAGGATGGAACCAGCGGCGAATTGCGGAAATACTTTGAGATATCGAGGCATGCCACGTGCGCGCACAACCGCAACACGGATCAAAGACCACTCAAATACATACCGAACGGTTTTTGCGCACCGGCCGAATCTGAGATTAATGTTTACAGTGCGAGAAACGGAGTAATGATTGGGCCCACGCTGTGACCGCAGCCGAGGGGTCCCGGCCGTCGTCGCCCTCTCCTCGAGACACGGTCGAGGGTGTTTGCCCCGGGGCGGAGATCTGTTCTCTGGAAAAAAGGTCGCGAGGCGGCCCGCAGGAAAACGCGTAGTCAAGTTCTCAATCTAAAAGAGTAAATAAAGGTATAAAAGGAAGGGAAAACCTGGCCTCGCCTGGTTTCCACGGCAAAAACGGCAAACAATTCAGCGTAAAACAGAGCGGAGGGCGCGTACGTGTCTGCGCTGTGCAAAAATGAAAATCACCCTTCATGCGGATTGGGGTCCCCTCACCTGCCTCGGTTTCTGATGGAGGGGGGTGCCCCCCCCCTCCCCCCAAGAGACACTGCTGACAGAGGCATAGTAAATCAGGCGTGATCAGCATAATGTTCCTCATTTTACATCATTTTTTTCAAACATTGTTTTAATTCATCACACTACACATAATAATATCTTATAAATATGATAACAACAACAATAATTATAAGAATTATTATTATTCTGTATTGATTAAATCATTATTGTTGATTATCTACAATTTCAATTTATTCAACAACTTGTCCTAAAAAATACAAGGGATTTAAATTCATAAAACATAACAAAAATACATGTAATTCCAACTTTTTCCCTGGCACAGTTATTTTTTTCCTTTTCTATTAATGCCGGTGATTGCTCACTTGTTTTTACAGAAGAGAACAAATGTTGATTGATCCGGCCCGGAGACCCTTTGATATACGAGCGGAGTATTGCGCTCATCATCGTTCCCTTCCTCCACCCCCCCCCCCCTCCCCCTTAATTCTGTTTACGCTGACAAACACGTCCCCGTCATCCAAATGGGCTTTGATCCGCGATGCTGCCTCAGCCCCGACGCGCGCGCCGCGCTGTTCCAAAAAATGTAAGTGGACTTTGATCACGATGCTTACCTCGAAGGAGAAAAAACAAACGTCGGCGTGCACCGAAAATACATTTTTATTTATTTATTTTTTTTGAAAAGCGCTGTTCCGCAGTTGCGCCAAATGAGGAGGTGAAGAGAGAGAGAGAGAAAGAGAGAGAGGGGAAAAAAAGTTCTGCTTTTCGCATTCAGGCTTTTAGGACTTTAGGTGCGTTAACTGTCTTAACTACTGCTTGTATTTTTTCCATAGACTGCGTTGTTGCTGTTCTCCTTTGTGTTAGTGTTAATCAGTTTAACCTTCAGGGTCCAAGCTGAACTATGCGGTTGTTCCCTGCACTTGGACCGGTACTTCTCTCTAGGGGTTTCGTCATACTTGTTCCTGGTTATGGTTATACACTTTGTTGTACGTCGCTCTGGATAAGAGCGTCTGCCAAATGCCTGCAATGTAATGTAATGTAGGACGGGTTGAGCACAGCCAAAATGTTCAGTGTAAAATCAGATCTGACAGAGTGCCCGTCGCCCCGTTTGTGAACGCTGTCCTGAGGGGGGGGCGCCGGGTCCGCTGGCCTTAAGTGTTCCGTAGCGCGGGAGCGCCTAATTTAAGCCATCGATTGGCTGAAGGGCGCACGCTGACTTGCTTTAACTGCTGCTGGAAGCTTTAGATTCTGGCGGCGCGCGGGATCGGAGTTTCGGGGGTTGCCTGATTTGCATACTCGTTATTTGTCTGGTGGAGACTGATTTTTGGCATTTGGCGGCGTTCACCCAGGATGACTCAAAGCATTTGCAATGCAGCTGGATATATATACGCAGGCAGTTAAGTGCCTTGCGCAAGTGTACCGGGGCAATGGGCAACCTCCGCAGGCTATTACGCAGCGCTGCTGCCCTGTGTCTAGGCGGTAGATTACCGCGAAATGTAATAATAACGGGTGAAGTCACCGAACTCCCCGGGGGTCAGCGAACTGAGCAAACATCATTCCGCTAAGTGCCGGGAGCTCAGCGGTTGTGATGATGATGCGTTCATTCCGGTAACCGGGAGCAATCGACATTAACATTGTTTTGGGAATTAATACTAGCGCTGGAGAAAAAAATAAATAAACTGGATCTAAAAAAAACCTCATTTGAACTCCTTGCTCTGATTTAAAAAAAAAAATGAAATGCAAATAGGGGCAAACAGATCAAGGCTGGCTTTCAGTCTACATTAGTCCTTAATCTTGAGTTTAGGGGGGGGAAAAAGCTTCTCAAATATTTTCCCCAGTTCATTTTGGTGATAGTTTAAAGTCTCCAGATTGTGTTTGTGAAGTAAACAAACAAACAAACAAACAGACATGTGGATGTAATGTTGAGTGACAAAGTTAAGGACCATGGTTTATTGGATCCTAATCCGAGTGTTAGTTCACATTTGAGCTCATCCCAATGTGAGCCGTGATTAAGATCTTGAGGGTCAATTGTAGTCAATTGGACTTCAAGTTGGAGACTAGCACAGGATTTAGCCTACTTGAGACTTTCCGTATTTCCGCAAACAAGACTAAGACCGGACCCCTCCCAATCTTGATTGCTGTGCGCTCTCTAACTCGTTAGTCTGTCTCGTTAATCGAGTCTTGGGCTCGGTGACATTCTGTAAGGATAATTATCACATGCGGTTAGCCATCATTGCCACAGTGGGGTGTGTTTCCCTTCTTTTTGGTCTTTTATTTTCTTTAGTTACACCTAATGCGGTAGCAAACATGTGAACGTCAGAGCCCGTGTGAAATGCTTCCAGAAAAAAAACAAAAAAAACCTGATTTTGATTGGGTGTTGATAAGACGGCCAATCAGCAGCAAGGTCATACAGCTTTTGTGTGCTCACGTGATGCATTTTGGCCAGTCACATGGAATTCAATTTCAAATCGAATAGTGCTTTAATACTTTAAAAGTTAATAGTGCTTTTATGTGAAGTATTCACAAAAAAATAAATTTTTTTTTTTTGCATTGGAAACAAACATTAAATATGCTGCGCGTGTATACGCTTGGATAAATTCAGAACAGTTCTTTCATCACATATTCTTTCATTACGTTGGTATTTTAAAACCTGTAGTGCTCGATGCTCAAACAATAAATATTTAATTTAGATCTTTTTATCCCATTGTTGGTCTACAGGACGGGCTACGTGTTACAAGCGTTGGCGCTGCGCTACCTCAAACTGTATTTGCATCGAGCGCACTACGGCAGGGAAAACATGAACTCTTATTTCCGGACTGGCGGGCGACTTCCTGGGCATCGGCGTGGCGCGGGACTCCAGCGGAACGCCGCAGTCGGTACCTTCCCGAACTTAATACGGAGCTTACCGTGCCTGGGTACGTTGCCTTGGAAACGCATCTTAATACGCAGCTGCGCGCTAATAACCGAAGGAGCGCCGCGATCGACCCGGAAGGTTCTTCGCCGCGCGGCGTCGTAGCGACGAAACGGATGACCGGGGTCGGGAAAATCGTCGGCGGGCTGTGGCTCCTCTTACTGCCGTGCGGGGACACCCAAATCCGGCCCTGGAGGCACCGCCGCTGCCGGGTTTGTTTTTTACCTGGTAGATAGGTGATTGATTAATGTCACTGATTGTCACTGTCAGAGATACTCACCCTGTACTAGCCCTGTACATGAGGTCAGATATGCTGCTGGGTTTGTTTTCTAGATAGGTGATTGATTAATGTCACTGATTGTCACTGTCAGAGGTGCTCACCCTGCACTGGCCCTGTACATGAGGCCAGCAGTGCTTCCGGGTTTGTTTGCTACCTGGTAGATAGGTGATTGATTAATGTCACTGTTTGTCACTGTCAGAGACAGTCACCCTGTACTAGCCCTGTACATGAGGTCAGATATGCTGCTGGGTTTGTTTGCTACCTGGTTGATAGGTGATTGATTAATGTCACTGTTTGTCACTGTCAGAGATACTCACCCTGCACTGGCCCTGTACATGAGGTCAGCTGTGCTTCCGGGTTTGTTTGCTACCTGGTAGATAGGTGATTGATTAATGTCACTGATTGTCATTGCCAGAGGTGCTCACCCTGTACTGGCCTGGTATATTAGGCCAGCAGGGCTGCTGGTTATCAGACTTCCTCTCTAATCAGGAAGTGATTTACACGTGGGACACCCGGTGAGGGGAATCGTGGGCCGCCAGTGACATCATTCGGCCAATCGTCTAGCAGGTGGAGGAGAAAAACCAGCAGCACTACTGGCTTTGGGTACAGGGCTGGTACAGGGTTTCTCAAACTGTGTCCTTGGCATATAGTGACAGACTGCTGACCCATCCCTCGGGGTCAGGGGTCAGTAACCCTGGTTCTTGAGAGCCATAGGGTTTATGGTGTTGGTTTATCTCTTAAAATTGGGGGGGGGGGGGGAGTGTACATTATTGCATATTTGCATATGTGCCATTGGTTACACTGGAGGGAAGTTGGCGCACAGAACAAGAAGCGGGAGAGCGCTGCTGATTGGTGGGCCAGAACGGCACATTACAGAACAACACAGAACGCACGAGACTGGCTATTAGTCTCCCCCCGAAACCCAGCACCAGGGTAAACACTGCTAGAAAAATAGCAGGAGCGGAAAGCTGCCTGGATTCAATCAACAATTCTCTTTAAGGTCGGCTCATGAATAAGTCCAAGTGTTTGTTTTTCTTCCCTAGCCTCCCCCCCCCCCCCCCCCCCCGTGTCCATGAATAAAATTTACCACATTCGTTTTGTGATTTTTGCTGAAATCAGCCAAACATGTTTGGGAAAAGAAACACTGGGACTTGCCTTTATTCGAGCCTGAAGGTTTTTATTGCCGTATGTTACTAATACAATAGAACGCTTGCTGTCTTCTTACTCCCACAGTATAAAATAAAAATGCAAAAGATGTACCGTGCGTATATATACCTGGTGGCCTGTGGTGTGCGAGCTTACAGCGGTGCAGTCATCTCCACACGGTCAATACCGGTATTTTGTAACTGCAAAATTGTGCACATTTTATTTTATTTTATTTTAAATTGTGGATAGGTGTACTCTTTGTTCTTAGCACTCCCGCTCAGAGAATATTCATGGCGAAGACCTTCAAATGAGCAGACTGTGTGAATGACCCTGAAGTGCAGGTTTTGTTGAGGATAGGCTTTACGGCAGGTAGAGCTGAAAGGTTTAACACTTTAACGTAGTGATGTGTCATTTTTTCGTTTGGCGCGGGGTGTGAATTGATGGGGGTGGGGGGCATAGGAGGAGGGGGTTTCCCTTGCCAGTGGCACTGATCACGTCGTCCCCTCTGCTGGACAAATTTTTATGCCAGGAAGGGGTAGTATTACCCCCCCCCCCCAATACTTGTCTCTCATTCTGAATGTGCGTTACAGTAAATCCCAAACAAATAACAAATAAATGTCAATACTTTATACTATAGTACATCCAATAATGTTGCCTTTAGAATCGAGAGATACAATATTTACAACACATTTAAATATGTGTTTTAATATGTATGCCATTAACTTGTCATTATATTATTCATTTGAACATCAGTGTGAGTGTGAATTGGCATAGAATAACATTATGTGAATTGATTTTGTCTGCATTGCATATAAAACCATTGTTGTTCACTAAAAACCAATTGAGCTGTAATTTCATATGCGGGCAAACAGGTTTACACTACAGGCAAAGGCCACTTAGATAAGGTGATAAGTAGATATAAAAGTGAATAGACTCAAGCCGAGATTAATTTCAGGAGAAAAAAAAAAGCTTTTAACTTGCACAGAAATTCAATATAATCGCTTGCATCTCGAGCCAGGAGCTGGTCCTCTGCGATTATTTTATGGAAGAAGAATAAAAGTGTTTGTTTAACGGAGGACGGAGTGTAGCACAGTGGGTAAGGAACTAGACTTGTAACCGAAAGGTCGCAGGTTCGATTCCCGGGAAAGGACACTGCCGTTGTACCCTTGAGCAAGGTACTTAACCTGCATTGCTTCAGTATATATCCAGCTGTATAAAATGGATACAATGTAAAAATGCTATGTAAAAGTTGTGTAAGTCGCTCTGGATAAGAGCGTCTGCTAAATGCCTGTAATGTAATGTAATGTAATGTAACTGGTGCGACATGGTGAGCTGTGGTCCTGTCTGTAGGGCGTCCAACTCTCAGGCCACATATGAGCCCCCCCACCCCACCCCCCACCCCGTTTGGTTAGGGGTTGGATCACCTGCCATGTAGCATCCTCTGAGCTGTGATCCCTTCTCTATCTGTTACCCCCTCTGCTTTCCCTGGGTCTGAACAAAGCAGGAAATACAAAAAGGAGGGAAGGATTGTCTGCTGTCAATTTAGAAAATGTGACCCAACACTCCCCCCCCCCCCCCCCCCCCACCGCCCTGCCCAGTCTCCCCAATATTTGAACTTTTGAACTTTGACAGACTTGAATTATTCATGTTTGTTTGAAACATCTTGGCTTTGTTCAGCAGAGTGGTGTTTTTGTGTGTGTGTGAGAGGTTTGATATTCTGACGTGACATTTTAATTACACCGCCGCCGGTTGTCACGGCATCCGTCGATCCGCCCCGAACGTCGGTTTTGTCTCCGAGCTGCAATTATTCTGATTAAGATTAGAACAATTTTACTGACGTCACCTCCCCAGCATGCTAAAGAATTATATCCGGGCGTGCCGTGAGAGAAATCTTAATGAATATTCACGGCTGGGCCGTCTGGATTGGCGGGGATGCATTTTGCCGAACGTTTGTTTTCAGCCACTCATTTTACACATTGGCTTATTTTGCGTTGCATTATGTGACCAGGACTTGAATTCAATCAGAATCTGTCTTGGACTTTGATTTACTAAAAACGAACGTTAGCAAAAAAAAAAAAAAAAAGCATGTGTCCTCCATGTGCACAAACTGCGACAGACGAGAAAACAAGCCACCGAAGTGCCTTTTCCATGGAAACGCACGGCCGTTGCTGTGATTGCGTCGAAGGGCATGAAACTGCGATTCGCTGTGAAAATGTGCAACGATAGACAACCGTACTTACAATACACCGCACTCGCACAAAACAATATGGAGGAGGTTAAAAAAGGTAGGGTTGGAAAAGACTGACCGTAGTGGACTCGTATGACTCAGTGTGGTCATTAAAGACCCCATGATGCTCATCGCATAGTGTAGGTGGTTCCCCAGTGTCCTGGCCAAATTCCCAACCTGGCTCACTCAACCTGTCACCTAATCTTCCCATGATTTAATTGGCTCCCTCTTCACCTCAGCTGATGTGTGGCGAGCGTTCTGGTGCAAAATGGCTGCCGTGCATGGCCCGGGTGGGTGATACTCATTGGTGGTGGGTGAGGTGAGTTCTCCATCACTGTAAAGCACTTTGGGCATCTGCAAAAGTGCTATATAATAATTCATTCATTCATTCATTCATGCACTCTGTAAGAGTTGAATTAACACCTGGATGTTTTACTGTGTATTCGATGCAGCAAACAGGATTTTTTTTTTTGTGTTTGTTGTTCAACTGCGCCTTTAAGACCTGCTTCGCAGTAGGCTGCTATCATTTGCTGATTGCGTAATTAGCTAACCTTAGTAAATTATACGTTAAAGTCAGCCAACGCAAAAGAGCATACCCTCATCACCCCACAATTCACGCTCTTTTTTGTTGTTGTGAGTTTTATGTACATAAATCTGGCCCCTGGCATTGGTGAAGTGAAAATTACTGAGGCTGAACTTTGTTGGAAGGCATCTTAACCATCGGAAATTCCCTTTCATCTCAAGCGGTAGCTTTCTCTTTGATCTCGTCAAATAATTTAAATGAACCCTATTTAGTGAAATCAGTATGATCATCAAGTTCTCGTTTTATCTGGAAGGTGTAAATCGCCAGATCGAGAGACCATCCCAAACTTTGAACGGCCCGCACAACGATGGCTCGTGAAAACTTCATTCACAAATTTGGTCGTCAGCAGCGATTTGTTTCAATGCCGTGCGCATAATCGTACATTGTACTTATACGATGAGGGCAAACCCACAGACACCCCCTGAAGCTCTTCAAGGAGTTGAAAGGGCAACAGGTTAACGGGTGGGTCTGATGTGATTTAAGGTGGTTCGGTTCTGAGTAGCAGTCATTGTCAGTTCATCTGAGAGAAGAAAGGAAAGCCATCCTTGCCTGTATTGAGTCTATGGCAACTTGCCTTGGCATGATGGTGAACTGCAGTGCTTTGATAATTTTGCTCTTAACGGTCCATTCCTGTAGCATCATTTGAGCGTTGGCACCATCGTAATCATTATACTTTAGCTGGTGTCGTTTTTGGTATCGTGACGACACTAGCTGATCGAAGCAGTTGTTCATTAGCCTTTTACTGTGTGTCCTCAGTGTGCCTCGTGGTGCCATTTCAGGCATGTTTCTTTCCCGTTACATTCATTTTGACTTCAAACTCCAATTACATGGGGGCACATAATTGTGAGTGTAAGGTAAAGCACAGACGCAGATGGGCGGTGTTTCAGACACACGTACTTTATATCTGAACCTCTCACTTGCGTAATCTGTGTGTAATACCGGCTGCCCGCCCCCATTCTGGATCCATCTGTCAGTCACGCTCTGTAGGGGCTGGCATAAGGAGGAGCCGGCTGGTTTGATCAGCCGGCTGAGGCGGCACACCGGCGCCATCGTGCCCACTGCGGGGGCGGGCGGGCGGGCGGGCGGGCACTGACACCACGCCCCAAACGCCCAGCCCCCCCTCCCCTGCAGGACCCATGATGCGGTCACCCCTCCAGGAGAACTTGGACAGTCCCATCATGCATTGCGGCCTTATTCTTCCACGCAGTGCACATGCGGGCTTAATGCCTGGTCTGGACACGCCCTTTCAGGTTTCATGTGTACGCTCCGGTATCCAATGACGCACCGTGCTGTGGTATGGAAGCGCGACCGAGACGCGGACATCCTGTTGAATCTGATGAGCTAATCATTAATCATAGGCTGGTTAGCAGGCTACGCATTTCAGGAGCTGGGTGATTCTTAAACTCTTTATATATCCGCAATCTGTTTTCTCAGAATCAGTTTTTTTTTTTTTTTGTGCTGGAGGTCTCTGAGGGAGTAGCCAAGCTGTTATTTCTGCGGTGAAACTTGTGTTTTTGGCTTTATGGAATCACATGTGACGCACTTTTCCATTTTAATTGCTCTTTTGATGAATACCATTTTCTACTCCTTTCTCGCATTATTTACCTTGCATAGCCAGAGAGTGCATCCGGAGTAATTATGATTCATTTTTCACAAGGAGTCTCTTCTCCCATTTCTATCTTGGCTACAGCAAAAACATTCTGAGAGTGCATTATCAATCTCAATGCGCCTTTCATCTTTGAAATGAAGTTCAAACACTGGATTTCACGCTTCCGCACTCAGAAGCATGCACTAGCATACGCTCTCCTCCTGATAACAGAGACCTATAGGTGAAAAGATGAGTTCCATTTACCAAAGTGCCACCATGTGCCACTTGAAGCTCAGCCATCCCATAACCCCCCCCCCATCGCTGTTCTCATGGAAACGGCCTCCCTCTTAGCCACAGACCTCCAACAGCTCCTCAAAATGGGGCAGGGGATTCAACGACAAGGCGAAGCTCAGAAATGTGAAGTTCAACAACAGCACCCACGGAGGAAAGCGCTCGTTTTGCAAGGCCACCGACGGTGGCTGCTCTCGGCCCTCCCTGCGGGATCGGGGAATCTGACTGCAAAATGAAAACTTGTGTGTGCTGGTTGTACGTCTTGCGTGGTTCTCAAAAAAAATCTAAACCAAACAAGAAACAAAACAAACACCCACACTGAACAGCTGGGCATTTCCAAAATGTCAACCGCCGAAAGTAATCCCTTGGCCCCGCAAACGCCACGCACCCTCTGTTACCTGTTGCCAGGATATTGGTCCCAGGGCTAGAAAATTAAAAGTCATCGCCTAAGCGGTGGAGGGAAACTGGAATCGGGAAGCCCCCGAGAAAACGAGGAGTCACAAAATCGAGGAACCCGTTCGTCAGCTGGCTTTCAGCCAACCCGTAAACGAACGGGGGGGGGGGTGTCTGTCCTACCTCTGTAAATGCCCTCCGTTTTCCATCTGTTTTGCAATTCTCACGGTTGTCTTTTCAACAAAACGCGTATTGTCAGCAAAAAAAAAAAAAAAACGAAACCGGCCAAACACTCTGAAGCTCGGAGAACAGATGCGGGGAGCTGGAAGCGTACCGGGCTGGGAGCTTCCCGTTTCGGTCGGAGCGAGAATATTGTTTTTGAAAGCGGTGAAATGCTTTTCTGAAACGATCAAAAACAGCAGACACGGCGTCTAACTTCCTCTGATAGCATCTGCTTATTGGGAGGCCAGATGCGAAGAGCACGCTGTAATTCTCAATGACTTATTTGCTTTGCCGAATTGAAATTAAACAAAGCGGAGAATATCGACTGGAGACTTGGGCCGGTGTAACAGCCAAAGCATGAAGGACTTGATTTGAAAAACCTATCTTCCGATGGCTCTCCGGTAGAACAACGCAGAGCATTTAATGGTACAGCTGTGGCAGGCAGTCCGTTTGTCAATATGCTTGGGAGCTAAAGCAAAGCAGGGCTCATTTCAGCTGCAAGTGCAGTCTGGTGTAGGGCTTTGTTGTGCTGGTGTAGGGAATTATTGTTCTGGTGTAGGGCTTTGTTTTACTGCTGTTGTGCATTGCTGTACTGGTGTAGGGCATTATTGTTCTGGTGTAGGGAATTATTGTTCTGGTGTAGGGCTTTGTTTTACTGCTGTTGCGCATTGCTGTACTGGTGTAGGGCATTGCTGTACTGGTGTATAGCATTGTTTTACTGGTGTAGCGCATTGCTGTACTGGTGTAGTGCTTTGTTGTACTGGTGTAGAGCATTGATGTATTGGTGTCGGGCATTGTTGTAGTGGTATAGGGCATTGATGTAGTGGTGTAGGGCATTGATTTCGTGGTGTAGGGCATTGATGTAGTGGTGTAGGGAATTGTTGTAGTGGTGTTAGGGTATTGTTGTAGTGGTGTAGGGCATTGTTGTAGTGGTGAATGGCATTGATGTAGTGGTGTAGGGCATTGTTGTACTGGTGTAGGGCATTGATTTAATGGTGTATGGCATTGTTGTACTGGTGTAGGGCATTGATTTAATGGTGTATGGCATTGTTGTACTGGGGTAGGGCATTGATTTAGTGGCGTAGGGAATTACTGGTGAAGAGGGCCAAGTGAGACCATCTCATACCTGGACATGAGTGAAATTGTTCAACACAAACTGGAAGCAAATGAAGGTTACCCCCTAGCAATGGGAGGTGGTCCTTGACAATGGGACCCTTTCTCGCTTTCAGGTCGATAGTCGAAAATGCAGCTTCTCCATGATACATTGCAGATTGCAATTTGATATATGACAATAAACCTATTGTGGCTGACAATGAAAAGGACTTGGTGAACTCGATACTTTTTTTTTTTTTTTTTTTTTTGAGAATGAGGACACAACATAAAGGTGTAAGCAGGGGCTGGGGTCCGTCACATTCAAGGGTGCAGTTCACGGTGAGCCAGGTCGCCATTTCCACACTCATAAGGGTTTTGGTCTGAATAATATCGGCCTACGTCCCTGTATCCCGAAACCACCTGTGTGGCAGCCTGTTTCCCAGGGATCATTGGACACTTATTTCGTCCCTGAAGCCTGGAAAGTGTCTTAAGAAAACACACCCAGGGGAGGGTAATGACTTCCACCCAGCGGCCATTACGTCTGTCCTGATGAAGGTGCCGGAGAAAATGGCGCCTGGCAGAATAAGGGCAGAGACTTGAGATCATACGGATCTGTACCAATCTGCACATAGGCATGGGTGAAGCACTGAAGTTGCAGTGGTTAAGCGTATGCACTTAGCTGTAAAGCACTCACAGTAGAGGATCGTGGAGCCTTCTTCCAAAAGAACCTACCTGCAACGAAAGGATGAGCAATCTGGCGAACGGCACTGCTCTCGACCTTCGCTCACATCCTTCATCGGGAACGCGAGCGCTTGCATTCAGGGGCAGTGCGCTATAAAAGGAACAGATTTTTAAAAGACGTTGCACTGATGCTTGATCTGTTATCCCTGCGTGTTACTCACCTCATCTGGTGATCTTTGCAAGACGGATGAATTCTACAGGTGAACGTGTTGGCCACACCTCTTGTCTTCGATGCAGAGAAAGGCGTGGCTAAATCAAGGCTTATTGTTTGCCTGCTTAACACCATTGTTCTGCAGCTCTGGTTTCTTCCCTGAATAAGGCCCTGTAGCGGAAACGCGTTGGAGCATTTTCTTGTTTCTCTTATGAACCTGCCAGTGTAGTAAAGGCATTTTAACGTTATGTGGTTAGAGTGCCTTGGTCGCTGTTTAGTAAACTCCCAGCCACCAGAAGTTTTTTTTCTTCTATTGTTTGTTTTGCTGTGTCCACGTAGCGCTCTTTTTTCCTGCTTCATTACTCTTTTGTTCTACTCGCGGTTAGGATGCTCAACAAACGGGGAAAGGGCGCCTTTTGTCCTGTGCACCGACAAAGCAGCCATTCCTTTGTGATTTGGTAGACATATATGCAGAACTTCAAAGATTTAAAACACTGTTCACTTCCCCACATTGTATTCTTTAGCTGAAGCTGGACCCGCACCTTTGTCTAATTTTGACAGTCTTTTCCACATAAGTTTCATCATTGGAATATGCACAGTGAGACATACACGAGGTTCATATCCTGAATTGATGTATGTTGGGAATGAACTGTTTCCCAGGCTAAATCATTGCTAGTGGACAGGCAACATTTTATACAAACCACATTTGTGAGACAAAAATAAACAATTGGTTCGTGTAGTCCTGTTTTTTGTGCATTTTAAAAAAATGTATTTGTTACTTAATCCAGGCTGCAGACGAATCGGTAACAGCAACTAGTTCCAGCCAATGCCATTGTTCAGGGTATTCAGTTATGTTTTTCCCGTTTCTAAGTTGACCTTTAAGGTGTTCTGTGTAGTTGTTGGTCTTTATGAGTCCACCAATTGTTGTATACCCTTATCTCCTCCATTACCTCTTCTTTTGTGTGCGTTTAAAAACGTGGTAAGAAATGAAACGGGGAGCAAATTCTTTCATTTAAAACCGCTTTGTTAACACAGTCGTTCCAGAACCTTCTGTTGTTATCACAATGCGCCTTAATAAGACACTATTATCTGAGGTAAAGCGGCCTTATTTTATGTCTGAAAGGAATCGAATGTCCCGGTATTAAAGCAGTTTCCTAGCCGTATCATATACTTGCGAAGTGATACGATTGCATTTAAACACTGCCGTTACTGAACAATATCGTCCTCCCCTGAGTCTGTCTCGTAGGCAGCTGGTGGCAGCCCAGGCCTCAGAACTTTTTTGTTCGGC
Source organism: Anguilla anguilla (assembly GCF_013347855.1). Taxonomy (NCBI): domain Eukaryota; kingdom Metazoa; phylum Chordata; class Actinopteri; order Anguilliformes; family Anguillidae; genus Anguilla; species Anguilla anguilla. The sequence goes on from NC_049216.1 coordinate 7,655,240, forward strand.
CCCGAGTCTTTTTTGATATTTGTCAGTCGATATCCACCCCCCCCCCTTCCCGCCTCCCAGGTTCACGATCGAAACATTCCTCCCCCCAGTCCGTGATTCAGCACATGACATTCACACTTTCTATTGGTGGGAGTAGCTCCTCTGATCTCACCCAAAGCTGGAAGCGTTCACTGTACATTGTGTTACCCTTCATCTGTCTGAGCTCGCACACACTATGAAGCAAGCGAGGTAATACGGCTGCGTTTCTGGGCTGGCAGTGCAGAGGAGCGATGTGGCACTACAGAGCAGAAGGCTTCAGAAGGCTCACGTGTCAGAAAGAGCCAATCAACGATGACCAAAGAGCAAGAACAACCACAAACAACGACCCCCAAATACAGGATTGCACCTGTTGGCTAAATCAAGGAGGCTGCAGTCTAAACACACGACTGCTGATCAACATGCTTACACAAACATTGCACCGACCTCTGATTGAACTCCTCTCTCATTGGCTGTAAGAGAGAAACCCTCAGAGCTGCAGACTGGCTTCTGCAGGCCTTGCCTCCGGGGCCTAGTGATGCTGGTATAGCACAGGAAGAAATTTATTCTGAACCTGCGCTGGCCTTCCATCCTTCCTTCCGTCCCGATTCCTGGGCCGTCTCCACTACAGGAGCGGTACGACATGACCGGGTCCCTGGCCTCCCCCGCGTGCGCCTGTTGTGCGGGTAACCTTGAATCCAGGATTTAAACTTTCATTATTCCCAGCGGAGACCTGAAGCCACGAGCAAAGAAAGATTAGCAGCAATGAGGTGTGCTGTGTTTAAAGATTCAACTACGGGAAGGGGTGCTCTCCCATTTATATGCAGACGACATCGTCAAAAATCGCTCGCTGCAATTTCAACAGCCGGAATTGTTGACCGGTCGCTCACAAGGAGGTGTCATCTGTTCGGAGACGAAGGATGGCAGCGAGTGCTCTCGATAGGCGTACGCCACTCGTCCCTAATCTTAATCACGCTTCCGTAATGCGTCCGAAGCATCTGCTCTAGATCCGTGTTGCAAGGTGATAATTTTTCGGAGGGGGGGGGGGGGGGGGGGGATCGCGGCATTGTATCCGGCCGCCCTCTGGAGCACCTGTGCCCGCCGTTTCCATGGCGACGGTGCCCATCTGCGACACCGAATCAACGCGTGTCGCTCGGGCCTCTGGGAGTGCCTGGAAGAGGTTCTGAAGTGGAGATGTGAAAGCTGGGAGGCCCCTCCCCCCTGCCTCCGACCGCATTTGCGCGTACGCTTTCTCAGTGGGTTTTCAGGCAAAGCTTTCAGCCCCGACTGCAAATGTCAGCGCGCGGGGTATGCAAAGTGGACGCGTTTACAGTTGGCGCTTTAAGGGTAATGTCATGGTCCAAAAAAAAGCCATTTTCCTTTCTAAAAAAAGCATAAAAATCATTTTAAAAATCAGTGCTCAGATGATGGTATCTATTAATCTGAAGAGGCCCTTGTTCCCTTACATTTTAAAATGTCTGTTTTGTGGTACACTTTGTTTACTGCATCAAACCAGGGGCAGAACTTTCAAGCTCATATGCATTACCTTAATCAACGGGGGGAGGTTTAAAATTCTAATTAAATGATCTTTTTAGGCTTTTTTTAAATTCCTAAATTCTGCATGCAGGCTGAAGAAAAACGCTGTTCTGCAGTCATGTCTTTCCCATTAGCCGAAGATAAGGCTTTGCATTTTTATAATTGCTCTTTACAGCTTGGTTGTTTTTGCACATACTCACATCCTGAGGGACTCTCCGCATTCAGTAACGGTGGGGAATACGAAATGTTACAGACTAAACGAGTTAGCCTAAAACTTTTCTTCGAGAAACAGTCGCTGGCAGCAAACATGGCGCCCGAGGGATCTAGAAGAATTAAAACATTTTTTTTAATTGCCAGCGATGTCGGGGAGGTACAAGGGAGAATTTTTGGGATAGGGCAGCCGTAGCACTGTCTGAGGAGTTCGGTTTTTCTAGTCTGAGGTGGACGATGGGCAGAGGGATACTGTTGCCTTATTTCTTTTTTTGAAATAACTTTTGTTAAAATGGCATTACTCTGCTCATTAAAGTAACATTCCAGCAAGTGGAACTACAAAAGGCTTAGAGATCACAGAAGATTGTCAAATGGAGGTGAGGTAGGATTTTTATCTCGCTGCATGAGGGGGGTCACAGGAGGCAATATCATAGCCCCCAGCATCCTTTGCGACAAAGCTTGTTACTGCGAGTTCTAGCAGTTTCCGTGGAGTGTCAGCGCTCCAATTATGGACATACTTTACAAAAAAAAACGACTCAAGACTTGGCTGCCGCTGAATTAAATTCTGCTCACTCAGTTCCTTCCGCAAAAAAAGGCACTTCCATTTATCTGAGAAATCCATATTTTTTTTGGTGAAAGGGCACTCGAATAATTCAAACAGCGTTCCAAATTATGGGAGTCAATGCCGGAGTTAATGGCCACCTGACTTCCATTTGACAAACTTCCACAAATGAAGCGCTTAGATTTATCGAACACGTCCATGTTTTGTGTGCGAGGGCTCCGGGCCGTTCCGCGTTATAGAAGACCTAAGCGGTGGCGTAGAAATCCAAAGCCGTGCCGGGCATTTATAAAAAAGATATTTGAGCAGCGAAGTGGCTTCATAATTCAGCCTCGTCCCTTCCCTCCTCAAAGAGTCGTTTATTCTCAGTGGCTTTCAAAGCCCCGCGACGCTCTCCCGTTCGGCTCCCGGAGTTAAAATGGGAGGGAGCGTCTCGGGAAACGGGCGTCATCGCCCCTCGGAGAGCGAACGCCGGGGATCTGAGCGACGGCGACGCAGCGGCGAGCGTGGCGCGGACGGCCGTTTCCACGGCGACGTGGCACGTAGGCTCCTTCCCCCCCCACACCCCTTATCGCCTGCCCCCCCCCCCACCCCCACCCCAAACTCCCCTGCCCGCCCGACCGATCGCTCCTCGTAAATACACAGGCTAACGTCGGCCGCGATATTCCAACGATTACTTCTCGTAGGCTGTAAAGATGGGCGACGTAATTGGATGAAGCGGTCGGGGGGGAGGGGATTCGTAAATTCAAACGGCAGGTCTGATTTATTGAGCGGGTGGTCCCTCTCTCCCTCTCCCCCCCCCTCTGTGTCTGTCTCCAGAGAAAGTTTTATGGACACAAGTTCAGGCTGTAGAGGAGCCCGCCACATTGGCCTGTTTGGGTCTGATGCTTAGCCGTGGGTTTACACCACTAGCCTTCAGCTACACAAACGCTATTGAATGTAAATGTGGCAGTTGGGGAACCCTGACTCGTGACTTTTTTTTGTATAGTGTGACTCGTGAGCTGGTAGATGCATATTCAAGCCTTGGGGAGGGTATGCATACAGTGTCCTCAAGTAAAGTACTTTAAATTCTTATATTTACGGGGTTTCAGATGTAAGGCAACATAAATCATCTTTTTTTTTTTTAAATTACATTGTATATAAAGACTAAGAAAACAAATAATAATATCAAGCTTATTTTATTCAGTTGAAATTATAAATGAGTATTTTTCCTGAAAGCAACAAAGTCCACATATTGGCTTATGGACAACTTGTGTTCCCTGTATAGAATCAGAAGGGCCTTCACATTTAACCCGTGTGCTCATATTTGAAACTGACATACTTTTTATATCAAAACTTTGTTATTATTTTCCTGTATATGAATTTGTAATAGAAGTGGATAAGTCTTGTGGCGTAAAAATTGTAATTACTCATGCACGTAATCTCTCATGTTTTTTATTTAGAAAAACGTGTTATTACAATATAATATTCAGCTGTGTCATAGAATATATTGGCTGAGCACACAACAAGGAATGCATCTCCAAAACACAGATATTTCTTCAGCTAGTTATCACCTCGGTTCATCTCTGTTGTCTGTAAATTGGCAGAATTTAAGTTCTGTCATGTATTTTTATAATTGTGTTTTTTTTTTGTCAGGACAACCGAACCTTAGAGAACTTGTTGTGAGTTCTGACTGTCCATAGTGAAGTGTGATTGGAATGTTTTCTGTCTCATTATCCCCGAGAAAAGAACTCGGAGACAAAAACAAGTAAATTGATTTTAATGCACCTATCTGAACTGATGCTTCGTTGGTGTTGTCCGTCTGTCGTGATGCCCCGGTGGTCTGTCCATGGAATTACTGGGGATCGGGTGTCTGAATTGATGAGCCGCATGCGAAAATATTTATAACGAAGGTGTCAAACTCCAGCCCCGAAGGGCCGCAGGGTCTGAGGGTTTTTGTTTTGCGGTTTCCCATCAACCTGGTAGCCAATTAAGGCCTTGAGAATAAAGTAGGCGGCCTCTTGAATGAATCTGTGAGTGAAATGAATCATTTGAGAGCTGAAAGGAGTCAAACAAGGCCAGGTCAAAACCTAGTATATGGCTGGACCTAACACGCGTGATCCGGCCGACCAATGGTGTAACTGCATAACTCGGCCAACCAATGGTGTAACTTCATCACTCACTCAGTCACTCACTCAGTCACAGACATTCGCGTTTGTCGGGCTGGCCCCGCTGTTGCGGTCCAGCCAAAAAACAGCAGGCGCCCCCGGTTGAAAGTGACTCCTCGGCTGCTTTCGCCGGATCTGCCCAAAGCGAGTTGGAGTTAGACGTGCCGAGCCGGATTCGCTTCGGTGGAGCGCGGCCTTGTTTTCGAGTTCCGTGCAGAAGGCGTAGCTCTCTCCTTTTGTGACTCTCCTCATTGAGCCAGTCCGGCTCGGGCCATTTCCCTCAGCCGTTCCAGAAGGGGGAGAGAGGCTGTGGGCGCCCGCTTAAGAGCTCGAGAGCGACCCCGCCCGCGTCGCGCTGCGCCGCCCCGCCGCCGGCGCCGCTCTCCTGACGTCTCCCGGCTTCGCCAGCTCGGCGTGTCGCCAATCTCGCCAAACTCGCCATCGAGCGCAGCCGAGCTCTCCCCAATTAGTCCGCTCAGAGAGGGAGAGCTGGAACTCGAGAGCTCCTCGCTGTTGGTGGTGGTGGCGGTTGGCGGTTGGCGGGTGGTGGAGGTGGGGTGCGGGGGTGGGGGGGGGGGGGGCGCAAAGCGAGGCGGAGCGAAACGAGGAGATAATAGAGAGATACTCTACCTGTGAGAAGCTGCAGGTTCCGTCTCTCCCTGCCATTGAAACCGGAGGCGCTGCGGTTTTGTGCGTCTCGCGAATATTTGCGAAGGCCCATGACCGAGTGCAGCGCTGTAATATGTGGCACCAGAAGATTCACTTTACCGACTGGAACCTCCTGTCGTTAGGGCAGGAAACGGGATGGAAGCAACGCAGGAGCTGACCACCTGGCGCGCATGTATAGAATTGTGGGTTGCCCCCCAAGGCCGCACCCTTTTGCGAGGTCACGTGATCAAGTTACGGCGCTGCGGAAATGCGCTGTGCTGTAGAACGGCGCTGGAGATTCGGTTCACCCGCTGCGCCATCCGGTGCCTCTGCAGGAGAGCGGATGGGAGCGCGGCGTGAGCTGGAACATCTGCTTAAACTGACAAGTCCTGACATGTTTGGCAGCCCTACCGTTATTGTTTTTTTTTTTTTCTTTTCTTCAAGCACTTTTATTTCTGAGCAATATCTTTGGAGTCTTAATAATGGAACAGATCGATGTATTTGAAGTTTTCTTTTCCTCCCTTTTCTCCTTTTGCTGTTTGTTTTATTCCTTTATTCTTATGCACTTTCTTGTGTTTGGAAAACAGTCCTTCCCGTGGGCCGATACAATACTTGCAGTAAGCACAGCAAGATGACTTGTTGTGTGAGAGGTTCGGTGTTGGGTGGAACACTGGGAAGTAAAAAAACAAAAAAAAACACAATATTAATCACCAATAAATAAATGTGAGAGTGCTGAGGTAGGGCGTGGGGGGGGGGGGGGGGGCAGGGGGTTGGGGTGCTTGCTGGGAGGGGCAGAGGCTGGGGGACTGATTTATGTTTGCTACGCTTGTTTATAGAATGAACAACATTCAGCATGATAATAAAGAGGTCTTTCTGAAGAAGGGGGAGGGGGGCGTGCCGGGGGTGTTTTTATATCTGTAAATTTCATTTCCCAGTTACACTCAATCCTAGGTGAACCTTTTAAGGCTCTCTGTATCCATGGTGCCTTCACTGGATACATTTACTGGCCCTTACAGCCGTAGATACATTGTTCACTTCCAAGGCTAAATACATAATGTAGTTTGCTCTCATGTGTACTTCTCAAAAAGCTCCTCGCATAAGCAGTGTACGCTACCTAGGACTAGGGCCTTGGTAACGTCTGTCCTTAACTTTGACCTGCAAGGAGACTCTGACACCTCTTCAACTCGGGTTGGCGAGTCGGCGACAGGTGGGAGGAGGTTATTCAGCTGTGCAGGGAGGAATGGGTGTCGGTGACCACAGCCTGTGAGGTCAGCAAGCAACGGCCTGTTGGGCCACCATCAGGCCACCATTGGCAACAGCTGTCTTTGCGCCAGTGCAATCTGCTGGCCCGTTCACCGACCGCTTTACCTTCTCGTAACAGCTGGCCCTCACCTCCACCGCCGGTCCATGACGGTCCGTTAGCGGACCGCTGCAGCGATCGATACGGAAAGCTGATTGGCGGATCCTTGGCGGGCCGATGACTGTGGGCCGCCATCAGGACCCGTGCACCCGCCAGGTCGGGCCAGGCTCTAGGGTGTCACCCGCGACGCCAGCGACAGGGCCAGAGAAGCCGGGAGCCGTGCCCAAATGCACATGATCACGGAAGAGCGGGAACAGAAAGGGCAGGCAGTGTAGTATAATGGGTAAGGAGCTGGTCTTGTAACCGAAAGGTCACCGGTTCAATTCCCAGGTAATTCACTAGTTAAGTAACTGCCGTTACTTAACTTGCATTGCTTCAGTCCAGCTGTGTAAATGGATGTGATGTAAACCCAACGTTAAAAGTTGTGCTAGTCGCTCTGGGTAAGAGCGTCTGCTAAATGCCTGTAATGTGACTGACTCAGAATGTTATTAATGATAATAATAATAATAATAATGGTAATTAGAAGAACAACAAAAACAATTATTTGGGTTGAAGGCTGTTTGTCTGTAGAATGTTTGTGATGGGGAAAAGATGCGTTTATGGAACGTTTACGTTCTGATCCAACACCAGCGCAGTCTGACCCGGACTGCCCCCAGATGCGACTCAAATTGGATTTGGACAAATGAATTCTGTATTCGATCCCCTGTGCCGAGTGTGACACGTATCGGATTTGCCATGAAATCGTACGTACGGAGTGTAAACGGGGCCTTAGGTGGCGTGTCCACTTTGATGTGGTCAGTGAAACTACAGCTATATACGGTTCCTGGGGGGGGGGGGGTCCCCCAGAAGATATTCCTTTTGGGTACCTTTCCACCTCATAGGCCCTCTACACGCATAAAAATCGAGATAATGAGATCATATCGTTCATGAAGACATAGGCTAAGAAGTTAAGAGAAAAAAAGAATTTGTTTTTGTGCCCCTCCCTTCCTTCTGAAGAGATTCGTTTGTTTTTTTGTCTCCTTGTTTTTGCTGCAGCCGTTCGGTTAGTTTAAGACCGCCATGTTGCCTGAGTTTCCCACAGGAGGACTGACTGTTCCTGGAGAGGGGAAAAGCAAATATCCCCGGGCAGTCCTGTTGGCTAAATGGTCCGATCTTTAACGATAAAAAATGTGTCCGTGGCTCGCTATCTGCGACTAAGCTGCAGAGAGTCTCACGGTTGGCTGACGTGGCAATTTTACACAGCCGAGACTTTGTTATATCTCACTCAAACGTAAGCACCAGCAGCGGCCGATACCCTTTTCGTCAGTTTCGTTTAATATTGATAACGGCAGTTGTCTAAACAATTCATTGTCAGGTAATCCCAAAGCTTTCTCTTAATCGTCTATTGCCAGTTGAATTTCTTTTGCTTCGTATTCCATTACGCAGTGTAAATAAGACAAATTAAATAGTGTAAAATCGATTTAATCATTATAATTTACGTAATGAGGAAACGCTGTTATCGATTGTCGTCGCGATAGCGAGGCGCAAGACGCAATAAAAAACTAAAACGTTTTTGTGGTTTTGTATGCTTTTAAACTGCAGAGTATTCACAGTAAGAATGAAGTACTTCACTTCTCCAGAATTCCCTGAATTTCGACAGAAACCCACAGGAGATTCTGATGGTAAGAACAATAGTTCGATCAGAAAATAAAATTGATTATCCCCGTGTGTTGATTACTTGGAATACTGATTGTGAATTGATGAAGGTAAATGAAAATAAATCAGAGTAATTATCTCTGATGTGTCTGCCCTGTTTCCAGCTCAACAGAAGCCTCTGATGAACACCTTTTAAACACTCCCAGCTTACCCACAAATCAAAATCGTCATCAGCAATTTAAGAATCTAACTTCAATTCTTGAAGCCTCTTTTGCAGAGCAACTCTCATCTGGTAGTTGTCTGTAAAACAGATGCACATAAACGCCTGCTAGCGTTAGCCACCGCTCTGCGCGGCTGTCCCTGGCCGATGTCCTCTCTCTAACTCTGCCGTAATAGGAAGGCATGCTAGCGTTAGCCACCGCTCTGCGCAGCGAGGCTGTCCCTGGCCGATGTCCTCTCTTTAACTCTGCCGTAATAGGAAGGCATGCTAGCGTTAGCCACCGCTCTGCGCAGCGAGGCTGTCCCTGGCCACCGCTCTGCGCAGCGAGGCTGTCCCTGGCCGATGTCCCGCCTCTACCTGCGGCCGTAAAGGGGAACGCACGCTAATGGAAGCTCAGCTGGCTGGATCCGGCTCAGCGGGCCCTCTCCCAAATGGTCCCTCTTCCTCGGACCGTTTTACCGTCATTTGAATCCTCTTAAGCGGCTAGCTATCTCCAATAAAACATATGTAACTCCTTCTGTGCCAGCCCCCCCCCCAGCTGCTGATATTGACAGGAGCGGTGGGCCATGAGAGAGGTGTGCGCTGGCCTAGACTGTAAGTTACAGAAGCCACATAAATCCATCCCATCGATTTCCCCCCCTCACCTTGCCCCCTCCCTCCCCCCCCCCCCCCCCCCCCCCCTCCGCCCTCGAAAAAACAGCGGTGGAGTGCGGCGGTAATGGATGTGTCACACAGGCCTGCTGTCGCACACTCTTCTCACAGACCGGTCTGCTGGACACGTTTTTTTGCACCGCGAGAAAATGAGAACAAATTGTTTTGTTTAGTTTTTTTTTGGGGGGGTGGGGGGCGTTTAAAAATTTTTTGCCGGAGTCTGAGCACGGGGTTTCGAATGTCGGAGGCCAAACGTGTTTTGTGAAAAATAGTTTTTTTGCCGGGAATGGAGGTGGGCGGCTGTTACTGGTACTGATGAGCCTTGTCCCTTATTGATCGCACCTCATTTTGCGTAAGAAAAATATATGGGTTTACTTTCATTTATTTGTTTATGGCTTATTGCATTATTATTATTATTATTATTAATAGTAGTAGTAGTAGCAGTAGCAGTAGGAGCAGTAGCAGTAGCACTAGTGGTAGCAGTAGAAGTAGTAGTAGCAGCAGCAGTAGCAGTAATAGTAGCACTAGCAGTAGCAGTAGGGTTATAAAAGAAGGTAGATGTTGTGAACTCAGCAGGCAAATGCATTTATTGTAGATGTTTATAAGTTGGAAAAAATATTAAAAGCTGTAAAATGTTATGTTGCTTTTCTTACACGACTGCAGCTGTTGGATTCAAATTGCCTTTGACTGTAGTCTGTACTACAGTGTGCATCAAGCGAAAGTAAAATATAACTGCAATTCAAACAAAGTCATGCACCGGGTACATCAGCGAGAGAGCTTGATTTATTGTAATTTCAGTGTCGATTCTTGACATTGATATAATGCTACGGCAACTGTGACTGACATCTCTGAGATTGGGCTGCATTGCGATGCTTTCGGTACTGCAGTTTGCAACTATATTCCTCTGTTTAACTGCAGCCTCATTTGTCCTGGCTGGAGGGGGCTCTGTAGAATACAAATCGATCTGGCTTAGTGGCCACTAACACCTTGTTATCGCACAACAATTAAGGAACACCGGGGTCTGGGGAAAAAAAAAAAAGAATTTCAGGGAAACCTGAGGAAGATGCGCATGTGTAAAAATAA